>NC_056725.1:1449357059-1449657059 GCF_019279795.1 Protopterus annectens | reverse complement strand
ATAGGATTCCTGTTAGTAAGAGAAAAGGAATAATGAAGGCTGCTTTTCATAAGCAAAATAAATTGTCAGCAGCCCACAAAATATAAATAATGTGAGTCAAGAAGATAAAAGCAGCTACATCATATGTGCTGGTGAATCCTGAATGCAACTTATGTGCACTTTCATGACACAGTTTGGAGTTTCCTTATATTATTAATTAACCTTTAACAGTGTGACAGAGTTAAAGAATGGAATGTAGTATGAAGGTAAGCAAAAATGTAGTATGAAACTGAAAAGTATATTGCCTTGTATGCCATTCTTTAATAACAAAATTATTCTTAAATATAAGTGTTGAAGATTTCCTATTTGAAATGAAATTAAACTGACATTTTCAGACTGGCAATTTTAATATGTGGCATTATTGATTATTTGACTCATTATTAAAAAACTGTTTATGATCTTTAGTCAAAATACTAGAAAATGTCCTGTAACTGTAATGCATTTTAAGAGAATGGCAGAATAACAGGCCTATATCATAGCTAACATTTGTACTACTGAAATGTCTTACATTAATGTTTTGTACACTTAGCTTGGTCTAATCAAGCAACTTACTTTTGGTATCATCATTTTTTTCTTAAAGCACAGAGATACATATTAGACTCTTTGCATCCATTTAAAGACTAAGCACCTAAACAGCATGTCTTTCATAGACCAACTCAAAGCCCGGTCACTATACTTGTTATACCAACTCAAAGCCCAGTCACTATACTTGTTATTCTACAAACTGTTTATATGTGACCTGTGTTTGGCATATAAGGCATCTTTTGACCCAATACTGATGGATTTACTTTACATCAGCAAGTCAAATAGCATCAGAAATACTCACTCTAGGTATTTAAACCTCTTCTGCAACATCAGCAGAATGGTTTGGGGGGACAGGTACATCTCACTGAGGGTACCGCTACTCTGGAACACATTACCCATCCACATAAAACAAAGTCCATCCCTGTCCATATTCAAGTGCAACTTGGGTCTATAGATGGGAAGCAAAATAATTATCCCAGGACTGCCTCCTGTACTACTAATGGACAGAGACAGCTCTTAAATGCTTTATTCCATGCACAGGGCCCACTCGTATTATTTATTTCATGATCCCAGTTATTCCCATTAGGGGTAACATATAATTATTGACCATGGAATGGGTAAGGCTAGTTTATAACCAAATGAGATAGGTTAATCTGAACGCAAAAAGGGAAACAGGCTAGGCTTAAAATGGCCTACAAGAGCAGCTAGCCTAGTACTTACCTATGAATATATGAACCTACAAGTGCATTCATGAATATTTTTGACCTCTTCTATGCTCCTTCAGCTGACCTTCAACTGCTAACCATTACCTCCTGTAGCCCATAAGTCTTACATCCCATACTAAATCCCTAGATGAAGCCATGATTGATGGGAAGAAAGGGAAATAGCAGAGTGGTATTATGACTGTTATTACTTCACAATCTAAAGCCATATTTTTTTTGAAGTGGGAAGAAAAAGTGGAACGCTCTACTGTTGGAGCTCTACTGGAGTCTGAATGATGCAGTATCATGTATACTGCCCAGTGTTGGGCTTCTTCAGTCAGCCTACCCCACCTGTTGACATCTGGGCTAGCAACATGGGAGCCAGGTACAATTGCCCTACAAAGCGATCTATCCCCTCTGACATGCTGATGTGTACCTCAACTTGCCTGCCCTGATATATGATGCATGGTTGCAATATTATCACTGGAGCTGGTATGCTTTGGCTGCATTTCTCCACAATGTCCATGCACCCTCTAGTATAAGGATAAAAAAATTACAAACAAGCAAGCTAAGCTTAATCACACCCCTGCAGCTCCAGCAGGTGCTAGTGACGCTAGTCAAACTTGGGTCACTTGAGCCATAATGCAGACTTTTCTTTGTATGCCAATGGAACTGAAAGCTTTCATAAAACACTCATACAATATTTGAATGACTATGCTTGATATTTATTTTAAGCATTATTCTTCTGGAAGAGTTATCACAATTTGACTTCAGAACATTATCATAATCCCCACAAAGTATCAGTCGATTAGCTTATAATATGATTAAACACGGGGCATTGCTATCTTAATCCATTTCCTTGTCAGTATAAATGAAGTTGATAAAGAACATATTAAAATACATTTGGAATTTATCTTTTTTGTATATGGAGCACAACCAGACAATCCATGCAAATATTGATTGTTTTAATAACCAGGATGATGATTTTAAGAGTTATCCTTGCAGAGGACAGTGTTAAGAAATTATTTAATATTTTAACAGAACTCTTTTAGCCTTATGACATACATAAATTTTGATTGGATCAGTGTGGTTATTGCAAGCAACAAACTTCTTTCACTCATTTTCTGAAAATAATGTTGCATGTGAAAGAGTTCAGAAGGTTAGTTTGTGTAAAAACCATAGAAATCACGACAATCAATGCATTCTATTAATTTTCTAACAAGCATATTTCATTTAGCTATCAAGAGCCATACATTTTAACTATTAGCAACCTCTCTGTAGCAAGGATATTACAGAAATGTGTAATTAAAAGAATCTATCTCTCTGTCTCTCTCTATCTCTCTCCCTCTATCTCTCTCTCTCTCTGTATATATATATATATATATATATATAGAGAGAGAGAGAGAGAAAGAGAAAGATGGATAGATAGATAGATAGATAGATAGATAGATAGATAGATAGATAGATAGATAGACAGACAGGTAGATAGATATCATAGTAACATCTGAACACAAAAGAGAAACAAGGATTGCTAGTGAGGGAAACAAAGGAGAATCTGGGATCCAGGGGCCTAAGTTAAGTAAGGCAGAAAAACTTTTACAGCAACTGCAAACAAATCATAAACACAGTAACTGAATAAGTATACTATGCATATATTCATTTGTCATTAGGGGAACTTATTTAACATAGTGACTGTCATTTGTAAAACAGGCATCCATGCTTGACAATAATAGTCCTCTTTTGGAATAATTTTTCATTCTTCTTTACCTAAAGATATCCACAGTATAATAATAATGTTATTGTATTTATCCTTTGTTGACCAGGTTAGCCCTTCTACCCTACTAGCCTCTTCAGAAGAGACCCGAGGTGGTATTTTAACTACTAGGGTATATTTGTTCAGAGCATCAATGAACTTCCACTACTCATTGTTGACTCGGATCATTCTACTCCTAGTGCAGTAGCAGCTAGGAGAATGTTGCTCAAGGATGAGAAAGATGGCAGAAAGCACAGAGGTGAATGCTGGTACTGCTTTGGAGTCAGTGCAAGATACAGATGAACTGTTTCAGAAAAAGCTGTTTTTTGCTTATGAAATAAATAAATCTGAAAACAATGGATAGATAATTACAACCACCCATCAGGAGGGTTGTGGGATGACATATTGAATGAAATGATACAGCCAGAATGAGATGGAGAGTGGGAAGAATGTTTCCTGGGGTGACATTATGGATGAAATACAAACTGAAGAATCCAAATCTATTTTAAAGGAAGGTGTCCAGAAATTAAAATTGTATGCAGAGACAGTAAAGGAATATGCAGGGAAGGTGGTGAGAGAGGACCAGAAGAAAGGAGAAGTGAATAATGAAAATAAATTCATTGTGAGAATTCTAACTAAAGAAGAAAAGGAAATGGATAGGTGAGATACGTGGGAAAACTTGATATTGTCATTGGGTGTAAAGGCTCAACAGGTAAGAGCACATATTCCTATTCAAAACATCATATTTTGTGACATTGTATTTCAGACTGGTTCTGCTATGGACACATTTTTGGAAGTAATCTATGGAGCTTGTATGTGGATAAAGCATTTCAAATGAAAGCAAAAAAGTAAATACGCATTCAATTTCAAACTGAAGATGAAGAAAAAGAAACTGTAAGGAGACATTTAATAAGTTATGTAAAGAAGTTATGGACATTACTATAATTTATGATAACAGATGCTTATTGATTGGTGGATGAGATTGCCACATTGTGCTTAACATGGAAAAAGAAAAAAATGTATATATTCCTTGTGTTATAAACGTAGAAAGAAAAAAGGGTATTGTAAAATATTGGGGATAGCCGGACAGATTTTTTTTCCCTGTGGGAGGATGATCAAGTGATGGGTAACTGTGATAAAAGGAAATGTTACACTTGTGGGGAAACTGGTCATAATGCAAGATGTGAATCAAAGTGTTCTAAAAATGGCCATTTAAGGATGGATTGTAAAATAGAGCAAAAGGATGAAGAGGAAGAAAACAACTGATTTGAAAGTATACAAAGAGATGAAATAGAAGAAATAGACAATAAAGGAAATATAGAAATGGAAGAACAAGATAGAAATAAAGTTGGAGATATACTTAAAGAAAAAAAGAAGTTGTTACAGAGGAAGGTTCTGAAATAAGTGATGAGGAAGATATAAATTGGAAAATAGTAAAAGGAAAAAGAAACTTTGATTAGTAAAGGAGTTAGATGAAATAAAATTTAAAGGGATAAGTATAAAACAGAAAAAGAAAGGAAACAGATAATAAGATAGCTTTTGAATCTGTTTTGTGAAACTCATTCTATCTAAAATGTTAAAGGAAAGAAATAGTAACAATTTAGAGTACTTCCGGTAAATGTAAATAGTATTAAAATACACATAGAAGGATAGGAATTTTAACTTTTCAAAGGGTTTTCATTTCCTTATTTCCAGATTGTGTCTCCTCACCAAAGGTTTTCCACTATTTCATCTCTTATTTCTATCTTGTTCTTCCATTTCTATATTTCTTTTATTGTCTATTTCCACTATTTCATCTCTTTGTATACTTTCGAAGCCTTTGAAAATGGGTTAGGAGGGTGACTTAATGGCTAAGGTGTTTGCCTTACAAACACAAGCTGCAGGGTTTGAGTCTCACAAGGGATAATTGGCTAGGCTTAAAATGTCCTGAAAGGGCAGTTACCGTAGTACTAACCTATGAACTTGGTGTAGTAGGTGTCACGTGGATGTAATAGTTTAAGAAAATGTTACATTTTTAACAAAAGAAGAAAAACTGCAAACAGAAAAGCTTTGGTGAGGAGACACAATATGGAAATAAGGAAATGAAAAATTTTCTGGAATAGTGTTTCTTTTTAAAAAGTCAGTAAAAGTATTAAAGATAACATTGGTAATGATGGGAAGGCTAACGGTTGTAGATGTAAGATGGAATAACCAGGTATTTAGAATTATAGCATTGTATGTCTATGTCACAAAGAAAGAAAGGAAAAATGTATTCCATAAAACTTTATATTATGTCATAACATATATGAATATATGAATATAATATTGATGGGAGATTTCAATTGTGATTTGAAAATAAAAAAGAAAGGAAATAATATGAAAAAATGCTAGAAGTTATAAAATGTGGAAAGTTGAAAAATGTGGAGTAATAATTCTTGGACATATAGCCGTGTTGCATATAAACCCGAAATAGATTACTTCATTGTATTAGAAGAATCATAGATTGCTGAAGGACTGACAATTGTAACAACTTTTTTTTCAAATCATTTAACTATTCAGATAGAGGTGGAGGAGATTAAGGAGTATAATAGGATGGGAAAAGGGATAAAAAGTATAAATCAGAGAGTATGGGATGAGAACTGAATGAGAATAATAACACAATTATGGAAACAGCACATCACTACAAGGACATTCTATAAAAACTAGACAGAGTGGTGGCTTTGTTTCAAAGAAAAATATAAGAAATATACTTATTTTAAATGGCAGACATAAGAAAAGCAAAATAAGAAAAATATGGTAGACTACAATCACCTGCTTCAAATGATCTGGAAATAAATGATAGGGGCTATTTTGTAAAAGAACAGAGAATTTATGAAACGAATCAAGGAAAAATTAAAGAATTATTTTTTAAGCAAATGTATTCTTATAAGGTAAAAGGGAAGATGTATCAGCTTATGTAAGCAGGTTAGTTAAAGAAAATAGTAGCATAATGAGATGAAAATTGGGAGAGAAATAAAAAGGATCTTAGGACGAGATTATGAATTTTATTGCAAATTACATTATGAATGAATGGTTTCAATGAAGGCTGTACATATAAAGAAATATGGAGTGGAATATTACAACTTATATGGAAAAAGGAAGAAAAAATGAAATTAAAAACTGGATCTCTATAGTACTGCACAATGCAGATGATAAGATATTGATGAAGATAATTCAGAAGAGAATGTAAAATAAAATGGAAGGAAAATATGGAAAATTGTATATTTATTTCAAAAGCTAGAGGATGTCAAGAATTATTACTGATAGGATAATTGTACATGCTATTGTGAATAGAAAATAGAAAGTTGAAATTATGATTGAAGTCTCAAAGCCTTTGATTCTATAAAACATAAACTTTTATGGTTTATTATAAAGGAAAGCTATATTATTAGAAAATTAGGAAAGTATGTTGCTCAGCATATGAATTTTAGTAAATGGATGTTTGAGTGATAAAATAAATATACAAATGGCATAAGACAAGGATGCCCAATGAGAATCATTTCATTTTCTTTAGTTATGAATGTATTAGAAAAGTAAATATAAAATGAAGGCTGCAAACTATATCACAAACAGGGGGATAAAAATCCCAGTTATGTTGACTTATGCAGATGATAGTACAGTAATTACAAGAAACATAGTTTGGATGAAAGAAGTAATATGTTACTTGAACAAATGTTTAACATCAATAGACCAATTTAAAAAAACAACAAAGGTTTGGTTGATGCAGTAGAGACAGAAGGGATATTTTTCAAAGAATGAAATTTATGTATTGGGTTTAATATTTCTGGATATAAACAGTGAAGAAAAATGTAAAAAGAAAATGGAAGAAATTAGGGCACTTTGTGGATTTTGAAAACTATATAAGCTATCGTTTAGGAAAAAATCATTTAGTTAATTCATTTTTAATAGGAAATATAGCTTATTTGGCAAGTGTGCATATGTTATTAACAATATATGAAAAAGAAATATTACTTTTTTTAATTACATGGGGTTCAAGACTGAATATAGTGAATAGAAGAGCTCTGTATATTTAGTTAATTCATTTTTAATGAGAAATATAACTTATTTGGCAAGTGTGTATATGTTATCAATAATATATGAAAAAGACATATTACATTTTTTTTTAATATATGGGGTTCAAGACTGAATCTAGTGAAAAGAAGTGCTCTGTGTATGAATAAAGAAGATGAGAAGTTAGGAATAATAAATCCAATTGCATATGCTGCCTCGTTAAATCTGTATAAAGTGTTAAATTGGATAAATGAACAACATGAGACATTAGTAGTAAAATAGTGAGATACAAATGTGAACATTTTGAGGAAATGTTAAAGAAGTTTAAAAGAACAAAATAACATATAAATTAATTAATAAGATAGTATCAAGAAAAGGCATTTATGGAAAATAAAAACTGAAAATTGAAAATGAGAGAAAAATGTTGTATAAGAATATAATGATACAATTTTATGTTAATCCATGTACAGAGTTAATGAACAAAAAAAAAAAAACTATAAAAGTAAGAAATGCTTAGTGTACAAAACAAATAGAATGTCAATATTTTATGGTGACTGGAAATTAATAAATTAACAGTAAAAGGAAATATGACATATAAAACGATAAGAAAAATAATATGCATATGTTACTGCAAAGAAGAAACTACAGAAGATAGTTTTCTAAAATGTAGTCAGGTAGTAAAATTGTGAGAAAAGCTACATGAAGAAAATTATTTTAAAAGCTTAACTAAAGTGGAAAAAATAAATATGGATATGAGTATGCATGGATATCATAGGTATAAAAGCAGAGAATATGTTACGAAGACAGATAAAAGATTATGTTATGTTTAGATTATTTGGAATGAGAGGATAAATTAAATTATGTTTCATGGAAAATGGATGCTGGCAGCATTATTACTGAAAATCAGATGGTACTTATGGCAGAAGGAAGAAGGAATGGGGATCTAATAAGTAAGACAGTGAAAGATGTCAGAGCATTTGTTTATGAAATGCTTAAAATATATACATAATATACATTACTAATATATGAATATGTAAAATTGTAAATAATATTGTATACAGTGTTGTGAAAGTGTTTATTAATATACGTATAAAGGACACTACTCTTTTCTATAGGTGCTGTAGGATATATTACAGCCATATGAGCTGCCAGCAACTCAAGCAGATGGGGCCTTCATTTAAAATCTCATCCAGAAGATCCCACGCTCAGTAGTACACCACCCACCTGATACTGCACTGCAGTGTCAGCAATCAAGCTGCTGTTATGAGAATAACATAGATAGCCATCTGTACCAAAGAAGAGTGTGCTACCTGTTTTACCACTGACTCTAAAGAATATCGATCCAGTTGGAGAAATGGGTGAGGTTCCATTTGCTTATATTATCCTGAAATATGATTCAAGTAACTTTCAGCAATTCCCAGCAAAGGCTAACTGGGGCAAGTCTTTAGGAAATACTGCCCCAAATAATATAGTACTCGTATAAAATAAGCTAGCATCTCTTGTACTATCCTGCATGATGCAAGGCCTGTACTACTCAGCAAGCGTATAAGGTCAGTTCTAGATGTTGTAGAAAGACAAATAAAAACAGGATTATGAATTTTACTGAGGGAAAGAAGCAGAATTATTTAAGTGAGAATAACTTCTATTTATTAAAATTCTTACTTTGTTATCATATGCTAAACGACAAACCTTCCTAATTTTTCTACTAATATTATATTCCTTCATAAAAAAACAGAAAAGTTCACGTTGTATAGTATCAAAGGGATTAAGTCTGTATCATAATTTTAACTTCATCTTTTCTATTCACACTATTATCCAAACTTCTCTTACTATCAGTAATAATTCCTAACATCCTCTACCTTTAAGACTAAACATACAATTGTCCATGATAACCCCAAAAGAGTTGCAGAGTCTGGCATGTTGGAAGGATATGGGACAGTCTCCCACTTCATCTTCAGTAACCACCAATACCCATAAGTGTATGCTGGATACTATGTACCTGACACCTGCTAGGTTATAAAGGATAAATGTATTGTCTTTATATAAATAGTCTTAGCAAAGTCAAGCATAGTGTCACTGACAAGGCATACAATAAATATACTACTGTGAGTCTGAACATTATTTATCTTCAACATTCAATTTTATCCCAAAAAGGAACACAGAATTTTGCCATATCAGCTCTTAGTGCCATACAAAACAATGGAACAGAAGTCAGAACTGAGAATTTTTCTTAGTGTATTCCGTTCCATACAGCATTTCTACCACCTGAGCAGTATAATATCAACCCAATATATAACTACCAGTTATTCTCTCTTAAATAATTCTGCCTCTTTGCCTCAGTAAAATTCATAATCCTGCTTTTCTTTATTAGCTGGGCTATTATTTTAGGCCATTTATATCCCAAGTTTTTATTCTATCTACCTTCAGTATTGCAGTAAGGGGGACCTATAATATTATCGTATTAGCAAGTATTACCTTTTGAGCTGCACATTATCTTTTTCTTGAAAACATTCCATGCTGATGTAGCACTCTATTTCCATTCTTCCTTATCAAATAACCCGCAGACTACAAAGGCACCACTATATCGATCCTTTATAAACCTAACATCCACTGAAAATTAATTGCAATTTGAAAATATTTGTCTTAAAATCTGACACTATTTTGTTATTTTCTCAAATGCTGACAATTCCCTACACTTTGGAAGAGCTAGTAGAATAGATAAATACAAGCACGCTGGCAGCAAACATGTTTCTCATTCCTTAAATTTTAGGCCCCTAATTAACTTCCCATGCAAACACCAAGTGACAATCATGCCTAACAAAATTCTCTATAGAGCATTTCATAATAGCTGATGCAAAATAAGGGAGTAGAAAAAGTAAATAAAAGCATTGCTATGATTGTATGTATGTATATATATATATATATATATATATATATATATATATATATATATATATATATATATATATATATAATGTGTGTTTGTCCATCTATATATATATATATATATATATATATATATATATATATGTGTGTGTGTGTGTGTGTGTGTGTGTGTGTGTGTGCGTGCGTGTGTGTGTGTGTATATTTATATATATATATAGGCTTACTGTCAAAATGTCGAATCTCACAGCAAAATCTATTCAATTGCTCAAACTGACATTTCAAATTTGATAATGTCTCTTTTACAGAATGTTGAAAATTCACCCCGGGGATCACTTCTGTGGCTCTGCTCAACAGTGGCACAGGAAAATAATTTTCTTGGGTGGTGAAAGCCAGGGTACATTTTGGCTAGGCTTATATAGGCCCTAGGGCCAATAGCCTAGTACCTACCTATGAACCTTGACATCCGCATTCAACCTTATTTGAAATGTCAGGAGGTAATGTCAGACCCTCATGTAGTTGTGCTGAATCTGCTGTAGGAATTGTCCATCTACAGCACAAGTTTTTAAAGTTTTGCAGGGAAGCAATCCCCACTGCATGCCCCATGGCAGCACCCCCCACACCCCCTGCATATTATACACACACACACATACACACACACACACACACACACACACACACACACACACACACACATATATATATATATATATATATATATATATATATATATATATATATATATATATGTATATATATATATGGATAGTTATGGATATAGATATATGGGTCTACTTTGACCCATCGAAATTTCACTTTACCGAAACTGAGGTAACCGACCCAGTTAAGCAAAAGTGTGTTTTAACGAAAACGCACATTTATGAAAGTCATTGCATTGAGACATTTTGCTAGATCACTGAACAGTGAGGATAAGGGGAATATTCCCTTTTCCACACTGTAGTGCAATCTTGGAGTTAATATATAGAAGTAGCAGGGGGCAAAGGGGGTCTTGTCCCACTGCATAAATGGTTTTCAGGAATTTTTTTGTTTGTTTTTATCTTTTTTTTTGTTTTTGATGTAATGATGAAAGTATGGTTTCCTTAAAATGTGTTATTTCTTAACTGGGATACTGGGATTGGTTGTCTCAGTTTCAGTAAACTGAAATTTTGATGGGTCGAAGTAGACCCATACATATATATATATATATATATATATATATATATATATATATATATATGTATACCAACTCTGAGATCACACACAGGGAAGAAATGGGTAAATTTCCTGATATCTGATTTCGATAATCTGCAATGTTAAACCATCATAAGAAAAAAGTTTGCATTTCCTAGATTAGAACCTAGAACAATTGACACTTTAGTCCACCAAATAACCCATATCACCAGAAGTACTTATTATTAACTCCAAGGTATGAGCATAGCTCAGCTCTGCTTAGTGGGTTTGCACAACACACAGCATTGCACAATGATATGAATTGAAAGCATCCTCTTTCCATTTTTAGATGCCTGGGCATGTCTGATATACAGGTGGTCCCACAGAGCAAACCCAGTAAGCATCGTTAAGTGCCACTGCACATCAAGCAAACATGCAGGAAGACTAAAAATTAAAAAAAATGGAAAAAAAAAAGGAGACGTGATGGGATAAGATTTGTGTATTTCAGTTAGTCATTTGTGATGGATGGATTCTTTTTCAGGACTGCATACTCTTCTGATGGTGCATGATGAGGGCGGACCATCTGCACATACACATATTCAATTTCCTTGTTGTTCTATGAGGTTCTGCAGCCAATGCAACTTGGACACACTGCAAAACCTTACTTAGGTGTGACACACATCATGAATATGCATTATGCACTGCCAACAACACTTTGCAGCCATGTACATGGATACACTCCTTGTAGGCTCTACCTGGAGCCTACATGGAGTTTACTGAATCCTGGGGACTGTTTTAATATGTGAGTTTCTGTGCACATCCTGCCTCCAGGTTCTATGTAAATTGCATTAAATTAAAATAGTATCCTAATTGCATTTTCAAATCACAAAATACAAGGTACCTTTAAAATATTTCAGTCCATAAAGCTTATGAGTTATAAGCTTTCTCACAACTAACAATATAAGTCCAGACTGTTTATCATCAACCTGTACCTTGCTCTCACCTCCTGGTTTAGGTAGTTCACAATGTATTTCCAAGCTCTATGCCTTCTTGGAAGGCCTTGATCTCCACGCCAGAAATCAAGAACTGCAACTGTTCCCCCCTGAGAATCTCTGCTTTTCATCTAGGCTTTACTGTCAGATTCAAAAATAATATGAAGTCCACAAATGATGTTCAAGAGACTAACCCTACCTGGGCTTCTCTTGTTCCACATTTCTAAGTCTTCCTTTTACCACAACACACTCTCACTAAACAATGAACTAATATATTTATTTTAGCCTTTCTGGTGCTTTTTAATGAGGTGAAGTTCCTGTGATATGTTGATTGGTTGGGGGTACCACTGCAGACTATTTCCTGGCTCCATATTGCTAGGAATTCTAAGAAACAAACATATTAGTGAATACATTTTTCAGCAACATGATACGAAATCATAACATATACATACATATGTGTGTGTGTGTGTGTGTGTGTGTGTGTGTGTGTGTGTGTGTGTGTGTTCTGACACACACAGATATATATACCTTTTTCACTAACCCCCCAACCTCCCATAGGCTCCTTTTCTTTTTATAGAAGCCAAGTTTACCAAATCATGCACATATAACAATTGGTTCCGAGCTTGTTTAAATCTTACTGCTGATCTTATACCAGGAAGTACAATCATTATAGGAACTCAGCATAATTGTAGCTGTCTGAATACATTTACCAATATAATCCTTATCTGTGGAATATCCTGCCAGCAGATTATCCTGAAGATCTGCCCCACTTCCAGAGATGTGCCTTTCAACTGATTGTTTTAGCTAGCTCCCTTTCTTCCTTTAGACCCAAGGTTGTCAGTACTATAAGAGAGGCATAGCTCAACACAGTCTTTGCAAATTTCTTTTCTTGGTTGTTCTGTGAGCCTGTCCAGGCACTGCCACATAAGTGGACTATACAAAGGAAACTCTGCTCTGGGCTAACAGGTATATCCTGAAGGCCACTCGAACTCTCCTACTTTGGGGTGTTATGCAGGTTCAAGCAGAGAGGCTCCCTGGTAGTGAGATGAGAAAAAGAGTGGAGAACAAGGAATAAAACAGGAGGACCCACTCCACCCCAAAAATGCTAAGAATAAAGACGTTGAGGATGGAGATAGGGAATATGCTTACATGCTACAGTTGGCAATGTGCTTAGGTGTTAGGTATGCCAGTTGATTAGCAATGTGTAATACAAACTGCAAGAATGGAAGCAAATTGAAAACACATACAGTATTCAGCAAATAAGAAAAGGGTAAACACAATGCCATTGCCTAAAACATTTAAAGAGGGTAAAAACACTGCACCATTAGTCAGCACCCATAAAACATTTACATGGGCATTAGCCAGTGTCTCTGAAACACTTACACATGTTGTGCTAGAGCAGATAGCCTCTGAGTTTTTCTCATGGTAAATCTGGCACACTGCAAACATGCATTCACATAATGCTGTGGGCAGAGGCAGAAAAGTGCTGAGAATAGAAATCTGTAAGGAGGATTTGCTACCCATAGTCAACACACTTATTTTTTTCTTAATAAACACTTCTATTTATTTAACATTTGTTTACAGGGAAAGAGCCCATTTTCAGCAGAGGCCCAAGGAGAAATGCTCCAGACACATGTTTTGGAATATGGGAGGAAACCAGAGCACTCAGAAGAAACTCACATGAATGCAGAGAGGACATGTGGATTCCACACAGAAGGAACCCCAGCTGAGAATCAAACTGGAAAACCTCTGACTGGGAAGGAACAATGCTAACCATACTGCAACACTGCTTGTGGTTCTAAATCAGAGTCAATATCAGTCATTAGAAAAATCTGTAAATGCAGCTACAAAAAGGGCATTAAGAAATTCCTCTGGTGAGTACATATCTTTCTATTGAAGGAGGCCAACTGGTGTACTGAAAACACTCAAAGTTCATGCAATCATACTATTAGTCCGGCAAGACAGAACTAAAGATGGCATCAGCTGATGTCTCTCTTGCACCACTGATGGCTTTACATCTTCTGTAAAGGAGTCAGCTAAAGCCACCACTTGTGGGAGCTGCAACTCTGGAATTCAGACCAGCCTTTGGGCTACCTGCTGGCAGTAAATCCCATAGATGAGTACTACAGAAGTGAAGAGTACAATAAACAACTATCAAGAGACAGGTACCTGATAGTTTGCATTTTGAATGTTCAGTTTACATTATGTGCTTAAGATCAAATTTAGTGGTGATGTTTATACAAAGAAAAAATAATTTTAGTAGCATGCTATCCATCGCTAATTTATTGTCTGTCATGATACCTCATATAGCTCTATGTCTGGGATGTTGAAGAAGGTAGACGCTATGAAAAATGTTGAAGTTTGTTTAATAGTCTGTAATTGTTTGCAGTCTTGTTTAATGGTTTTATTTTTAAAGCAACAGAGAAACAGCAAATTCATCCTGTGAAGTATGTTTACCACTAATAGTCACTCACTCACTAACTCACACATACACATACACACACACACACACACACACACACACACACACACACACAATCACACAATCAATAATAAAAAGGCAAGGCCACAATTAACCACAGGTGCAACATCCACATGAACACTTAAATCAGCTGGATTTCTTTGCAAACTTCAACTCTTACTTTAGAGCAAACTGGCGTGGACTTATTTGAATAACAAAATTGTTTCCGTTTTGCTAAATTTCCCTGCCTTTACATATTAAGCCACCTACTAACAACCTTCCTTTTCAGCCCAGCTGTTAAATACTATATTTGTTCTTTACTTGAAGACCAGAGGCACAAAAGTTAAGCCAGCTTTCTAACATCATGCTGGGTTTTCCCACTGAGATGTTTATCATAGCATACCACCACTGTCTGAAGTCATGCACTAGTCCAATTCTCACACTTCTTTCATCATTGGCTCTCTTATTTAAAGCAATATATTTCAGTTCCTAAGGTAATGAGAATAAACATTTAGAATAGAATGCCCATTATAATGTATAGCAATACACAAATGGTTTCATAACTAGAAGTTGCACTGAAGGAGAAAGTAATAAAGTTCAAGTTTAAAATAAAAGTACCTGTCAATCATAAAACTCAAGCAGTACCACTACAGAACTGTCAAAAAGCAGTATGACATTTCTTGTCATACTGGGAGAAAAATGTATATTTCATTTTGAGAAAATGCAGGATAGTGCACACATAAACAGATTTTACTATTTACTTTGATGTAAAAATGATTAAAATTAGAAATGTTATGAGTCTGTATCTTCTACTTATTAACCATTTTTGTGATTTTTAAAGATTTTCATTGTATTCCACCAGATGATTGGAACTCTGTAAACACAAAACAGTTTTTGAATACAAATTATAAATGTGCTTCATGCATCACTTGGCTGAAGCTCTGCAAAGAAATGTGATCATCAAGATTGGCTGCATGTTGCACCTACCTAGTTTGCCAAGCAGTAGAAGGTTATGCTCTACCTAGTACACAGATCAATCATGGAGTGGCTGCTGAGACCCTATCAGGGGACAGGTTCATAAGCTGGATACATGCTATGATATTGCTGAATTGTTTATGAGGCTATTGGCATCCTAAGGATAGGAGAACAACATACCTCACAACTTCTCAATGCAAGAAGTCTGGACCAAGCCCGAAATAATGGGGGACAGAGGCCCAGAAATATGGACAGATTTAAAATACTGCTTCCATAAACTAAGAAAGTTGTTAGAATGATAGATTTTCAATTATATATTTTTCTGAAGGATATGAAGTCTGAAACTTAAATGACTGCTATTATTTAATGACCTCAATCCTCTTTGATTTGCCAGAAAACCACACATTTTATGATGAACAGACCAAAAATAAGAGTAAAAAATCTGGACATTCTGCAAAAATCGGACAGTTGAGATGTATGGAGAAAAGTAGAGGCACACATATAATGGCCAGCTACACTCTGACCTTGATGAGGCCCAACAATGAGAAGTAGAGTTTTTGCAGGGAAGGTCTAAATTGTATAGTAAGTATTTAAAACTGCTACCATTTTACAAGTGCATTTTTAACATTTTGTCAGTCATTTGGAGACATGTTCCTAATAAAAGTTATTTTTTCTGATAATTACCAGGACATACCAGGTGAGGTGCTGGGATGAGTTCTCTCTATCTGGGCTTGGCCTGTTGCTTCTTGTCTATTGTATCACTATTATATATTTTGGGATACTGTACAGATGCTCGTTTATCAGTCTTGGGGCACAATGTGAGGCTTCTGTTATCTTGGACATAACTGCAACTTAGTTGTGAATCTCTGCACACATTTCTGTGCATCTGTTATCATGCAGATAGAGTGGGAATATAGGTTTTTCCATGGAAGACTACATCTCTTCTTCAGTTGAGTGACAGACTGTTTGTTACTTGGGCTATTTGGCATTGGCTGAGTAGGAGGCCAATCATGTCAGCTGCTGTATGTGGCAAGAGAAATGTGTGGCACAGAATGGTCAGTGTGGCACTTGGATACTAAATTGTATTATATTCCTTGTGCCATTTATAGGGCTTTTTCAGTAATGTTATCCTTCCCATTGATAATCCTTCTTGTAGGCCATGAAGCTGAGCAAGAACACTTATATCGATGATATCCATCCCCTGCCCCTGTGTCTGTGATTGTGTGAGTTGATAGGGCTTGGAAGGCCTTCCTAAGGGTTCTGGCCTCTCCCAGAGAAAGGCATTGAGCTTAGTTTCCTCATATGACCCAGCCTGAATGCAGCAGGAAGTGCAGGAGGCAGCTACCAATGTAATGACCCATGGGATTACAACCTCCATAACAGATTATTCAAACATCAAATCCCTGTTATCTGACCTTCATTGCAGGGTATGCACCTTCCCACCAGCTGCTTTGACTCATGTGAACTATCTTCTGGGACAAAGTGACATTTATGTGATCTGGTCATCAGTCAGCATGTTGCCTGTACCCCCACCCCCCTACTGATGTTCCTCCTATCCTATTATGCTGAAAGTCACCCCTTTTACATTGCCCAGTCCTTTCCATCTTCATTTGTCCACTGCTTTTCTCTATCCAGCCCATGTCTCTGCTACTAATTGTGCACCCCCACCCCTGTTTGTTTGTGCTGCTTTTTGTTTGTACAGTTTTGCAGACTACATTTCTACACCTTTACTCCCCATGTTTACTTAGTAACCTTCCCATTCTGTCAACATAAATGTAAAAATGGGGTATTAACCACCTGACCCTATCTGCTTTTCCTTTAGGCTTCTCATCAGAGTGTACAACTTCTTGCTCTAATCACATATTTTTTACTGTCTTACATTCTCCTTTCATTCCTTCTAATGGAATCAGTGTGTGGCTAGGTGAATTTACACAATACAGCTTTTATCTGAAATGTGCTGCTGTTTAGCAGTATGTGGCACTTGTCAAATGCTTGTTCCACCATATGCTGACACATGATACCTGCTGCTATCATGTATGATGAAATTCTGCTAGTCAGAACAGTGTGGCTACCTTGCTCTGCAAATATACTACTTGCTCTATTTCACATTTATTGGCTTGTGGCTCATTAGCCTTTCTCCAGCTACAACATTTGCACATAGCTTGCTTCTTTGCCATGCAGCATGCAATTGTTTAAATATTAGGCCAAGAAATGTCAAAGTTCAATTTAATAAAACAAATAAGCACAAAATGCAGAAATGCAACACTTCCGGACTTAGCCCTTCTTCAGTGCAACATATACAATTAACAATTCTAATCCACTTATATAACATGTTAAAATCACATAACACAACCTTATCACTTGATGTTTCATACCATGTGATATCTCAAGTATAATAAAATTCCTTAAGATAAAATATAACCATTTCTTCCTTATTTGTATTACATTTGTTTCTTTATCAAAATAGGTTTCAGACTAATAGCAGCATTAATTCCTGGGTGTTTACTGTGGCAAACCTAATTATCCTCACATACTCTTTTGTTTCTACAATATTATTTATATTGCAAGAGAGTATGAGTTTCAGTGCATTTTCAAAAAATTGATTTTCAGCACAGTTTCAAGAAATTGTGAGCTTCAAGAGAAGAGAAGTTTAATGCTGCTCACGCTAAGTCTGTTTTCAATGTGCGACTAATTTGTTTAGTGAATGGCCATCACTATTGTGCTACAGTGTTTGAAGTCAGTGTTATTAGTAAAATAGGTAGCACCTTTCCTTTTGCTGCAGAAGGCTGTGGGTTGTACACCCACAGCATGAGATGGGTTGGGGGCAGTTGCTGCAGTCCTGAGTCTGTCCTCCTTGGTTGAGATGTCTAGTAACTATGAACCTGTTGTTGGTTTGCATCATTCCCTATTGCAATATTACCAGCTTACCATTTTTCTTTAATGTAACATAGGCAATTTATTCTTCAAAGGCAACTGACACTGAATTTATAGACGAAACACTGATATATAAAATTGCTTGTTTGCAGTGGTTTACTATTATAATCTGGAAATGCACTTTGTTGATAAAAGTTGCAGAGAATGCGTGGTTTAATTATCGAAAGTGAACTTGCCGAACCTGTAATAACGACATCCAGATGGTAAGTGTAGTTCAGCGGCTACATTTTCATAACATTGAATACCAGACCATCGGTATTAACATGGTTCGACACTGGGGCACAAAATCTTTATTTTCAACATTATGTTTCTGCAACATGATGAAACGCACAAGTGCATTTCCGAATTGTAATAGTAAACCATTTGCAGCAACCTCTTCATTAGTTACAGATCTGTTTAATGTGGAATTATTCAGATGACTTATTTCTGCAGAGATTGTGCATATTGATGGATATTAATGGATTGTAATGACAGAAGTTTGAGTGACCTTTTAAGGTTTAAATGTTCTGAAATAGGCAGTTTTGTGGTTATCGTGTCATAAATTGCTTCCTGGAAAAATGTTCAAAACTACAAATTTAAAACACACTGTAACAAGTGGTGCTGTATTATACAAGGAATATAATATAATACAGTCTGGAAGGTGACTCAAAGAACACCTATGGTGTGAAAACAGCCTAAAAGTCAACTTTATCTACCAATGGCCAGATGCATTTTCTTTGAATGTGGATTTCAATGCCATTTCAATGAATGTGTGTTTCAAGGGCAGATAATTTACTGTTAATGCTGAGTTTATTTTCATTATGAGTGCCTATTGTTTTCCTTAGCAAATGCCTATCGGTGTTTCTGCTATAAAATTTGAAGTAAAAGTTTAAATTAAATCCAAATATCTGTAATCACTGTAGAAGTAAAGAAGAAAATAATATGCAGACTGAGAGGTTTGAGCAGTGTTTATGGTAAATGGGAAGAAATAGTAAAGTAATGGGACACTGGTATGGCTGCTGGAAGGGGGTGCAGTGAAGGGGGGTGATCCATTACCCTGCCTAGGACCCCATTCAACCATGAGATAACTGTTCCTGGACCTCTGAATTTGCATGTGGCTTTCAATACTGAAACTGCTGTCATGCCACAAGCCAGTGCCTTCACACCATTATAGCAATACCACAGTCTCTGAGTTTATTTTATTTTACATTTGTTGACCGGGTTAGTCCAGCTGGATACATATCCGTTTTCAGTGGAGGCCCGGGGAGAAAAGCTCCAAAGAACAGAGGTACATGAGTACATATACTGACAATACAATAGAAGTTACATAACTTAAGAAGACATTTCAAAACAATAAGAAATATAAAAATGTAATACTGGATAAAAACAATAAGTAATACAAAAATGTAATCCTGGATAAAAAAAGGAGTTAGTGAGATGGATTGTTATGGCTATAGGGTGAACCCTTTAGTAATTGGGTTGCATAGGGGCTTGGCTAGGCTGTTTGGGGTCAGGGGCATGTGCTATTAGTCGGGGTTGGGGCATGGGCAAAGCCATTGGGTTTTTAGTAAAGCTCGGAGGTGAGTTTTAAATTGGTGCAGAGTGGTCATTAGTCTAAGGTTGCTTGGGAGGGCATTCCAAGTCTTGCCAATGGAATTGGCATAAAGAGCTTCCCCTCCCGCGTTATTAGGTTTGATGGTCAATACTTGAATACTTTTGGATGACCTGAGGGACGAAAGATTAGAATAGGGGGTAAGAATGTTATTCAGTGAGGGAGTTTTATCAGGATGTTTAATGATTTTGAATGCCTCAGTAAGCTGGTTGAGTTTAAGAACATTGGGCAGTTCTAGCCATCCTAGTGTTCTTAGATTTAGGCAGTGGTGGGTGCGGTAGGGCATTCCTGTGATAAATCTAGCTATGTGGTGATAGGCAGTGGATAGTTTATTAAGCTCTTTTTTATGAAGGAAGGAGAATATGGGGGAGGCATAGAGGAGGGTGGAGAGGAGATGAGTTCGGGCGATGGTTAGTTTGGTGTGTGGGGTTAAGAATTTCTTAATTCTGTACATGGACCCAAGTTTCTTGTTGAGTGATTTAATGGTCAGGTTCACATGCATGTCAAATCTAAGTTTGTGGTCTCTTGTCACCCCGAGTAGTTTGGTGTGGGTGACTGGAAAGATTTTGGTACCATTGTTAGCGGACACAACGAAGGTTGGGGTGTGGGTGTTGGGGGATTGCAGACTGTGAGGAGTTGTTGGAGAAGGGAAGAATAGAAGTAATTTAGTTTTGGTTGGATTAAGTAGGAGTTTTAAGTCTGAGAACCATTTTTCGACTAATGAAAAGCAGATTTGGGTAGTAGCTTGGAGGTTGGTGAGAGAGTCATCGGAACAAATAAGGGTGGAGTCATCTGCATATTGGATGCAGGTGGTTTTGGGAAGGACAGAGTGTAAACCATTGATGAAGAGAGAGAAAAGAAGCGGGCCGAGAATAGATCCTTGGGGGACACCGATATTGGTGGGGAGTAGGTCTGAAATCATGTTTTGCCACTGTACCGCTTGTTTTCTACCAGAGAGGTAGGCGTTGAACCAACTTATGGTGGATTTGCTAAGATTAAAGGTTTCCAGTGTGTGGAGTAGTTGTTTGTGGTTGACCATATCGAAGGCTTTCGATAGGTCTAGAAAGAGCGCAGAGGATATTAATTTGTTATTCCGGTTGAGGTTGATTGAATCAACAAAGGAGAGGAGAGCAGTAGTAGTGCTATGATGTGGGCGAAAGCCGTGTTGGGAGTTAGATAGGAGATTATTTTGGATAAGGTGGGTAATAAGTTGTTTGTGGATGCAGCGTTCCATAATTTTGGATAGGGGGGACAATATTGCAATGGGTCTATAATTAGATGTATCAGTAGAGGGTCCTCCTTTGTGGAGAGGAATGATATAGGAGATTTTCCAGATTGTGGGAATAGAGGCTTCAGAGATAGACCGGTTAATAAGGATGGATACCAGGTAGGTAATGGCGTCGGCTGCTATTTGTAAGTATTTCGCCGGAAGTAGGTCAGCCGCTAGGGTAGTTGGTTTGAGTTTTTTCAGGAGGGTACGGATGTAGAAGGTGGAGGTGGGTTCTAAGTTGAAGGCAGGTTGATTTGGATCATTGGGTGAGGTTGCGGCCGAGGGGGAAGAGGTAAGCTGGCTGGCGAGAGACTGTATAGTCTCAGTAAAAAAAGAATTAAAAGAGTTAGCTATCTCACTTGGATCTTTATCCATGAGTGTTTCAGGTGTAGGGGTGGAAGATTTGCCTGGATGGAGGAGGTGGTTGAAGCCAGCCCAAATTTTTTTAGGGTTGTTTTGATGCTTGTCTTGGAGGTGACAGAAATATTGCTTTTTATCAGATATGACGGCTGCTTTAGTTGAGTTTCTAAGCTGAAGGAATTTGATGCGGTCCAGGGGGGTTTTAGTGGTCCTCCATTTGTTCCAGGCTTGGTCTCTGAGTTTAATTTTATTTTTTGTGTCTTTAGTTAGCCAAGGTGCGATATGATCTCTAGTTCTAATGAGTCGCTTAGGAGCGTGGGAGTCAAGTATTTTAAGGAAGGTATCATTAAAATGTGATACACTTTCTTCTAAGGGTAGGGTTTTTAGGATGGACCAGTTGCATGCCTTGAGGTCTGCAAGAAATTGTTCAGGTATGAAATTCTTGCTGTTCCTAACAAGTCTGGTTGGGGGGGGGGTGAGTATTTGGACATTTGTGTTTTATTATATAGGTAATGAGGTGGTCACTAAGGTCATTGGGGAGGGTCCCTACGGTATAGTTGGTAGGGTCCTTGTTAGTAAGGATCCAGTCTATGATGCTATCTTTTTGTTGGGCATGTCCAATTCTGGTGGGGGAAAAAATAAGTTGGGAGAAACCGTGTAAGTTAATAGGGAGAGGATTGGGATGAGAGGAGTATAGGGACCAGTCAATGTTAACATCTCCTAGAATTATCGTTTCTTGTGGATAGAAGGTGGTAAGCCAGCTGAGAGTTTGTTCAAGGTTTTCAATGTTGTTGCCTGGAGGTAAATAGGTGACTATGAGATTAATACTTTTTTGGTTGTTTAGGCATAATTTTAGGGCAATCAATTCCTGGTTGTGGATTTTTGGAGGTTGGAGGGGATTCCTAGTGATGTTCAAGGAGTTCTTGAACATAACTGCAATTCCTCCACCCTTTCTAGTTACTCTATCTGCCCTGAGGATGTTATACCCAGGTGGGATGATTTCCTCATCCTTAGTGATAGGTTTGAGCCAGGTTTCAGAAAGACACATGATGTCAGGGGAGTGGGTTTCTAGAAGAGCATGTAAGTTGTGAACTTTGTTGTTGATGCTTCGTACATTGAGGTGAAGCATGTGGAGTGAGCCCAATGGGCTTCTGGCAGTGTTCCAGGAGTTGGGGCCAGGGTTGGGGTGGATATCACCGTCTCTAGTTATGGATCTTTTTAAATAGTCAAGTATACTTTGGAGTTTAATTTGTAGTTTGAGATGATCCCTGGTTGAGGATGTTTTTGGGTAACAGAGAGTGAGGTGGAAACAATAGGGATTTTTGTTAATAGTAGGGTAGTAAGAGGGATGGATGGGATTGAGGGTGTCATTGGAGAACAGGGAGGTTTGACTGTTGGGTAGGTAGGCACCTGCAGGGTTTAGGGTATCGTATCTCGTTAACAGGTAGGTTGAGATAAGTAGTAGCATTATAAGAGGGAGAGTACTATAGGAGTTTCCTACCATAGTGAGGGGGGGGATGAGCTACCTTGTTTCAATTGGTGAGCGGTGAAACTAGGAGGTGGGAGGAGAGAGTGTTAATGGAAGAGTTGAGTGGGTGGGTGGATTGAGGGGGTAGTCTTTGAAGTATAGTCAGGTGGTGGGGTGGAGGGGAGTGGTATTTGGGAGTGGGACTGTTGCGATTGGGTGGTGGTAAGGGGGATGGGCCTAAAGAACAAATAAATGTAGAGGTAGTGGGAGCGGGTGGGAATAGGGGGCAGGGAGGGGCGCGGAGCGAGCCCGAGCGTAGCGAGGGCGAAGCGGAGCGGGGATTACACCACAGAGGTTTTACCTTGTTCTTAAGGTAACCGCCTTTAACAGTAGATAGCAGACTGTTTTATTAAGTCTAAGGTCTGCTTTTTTAGCAAGATTTTGCTTACAAGTAGCGAACAGTTTGATTTTGAGTACAAGTAGCAAATAGTTTGATTTTAAGTAAAAAGTCCGCTTTCTTAGAAAAAAATAAAAAGTCTGTGATCTTTTTGTAGCTGCCTGACACTAGACAGTTGAAAATACTCTTAGGAAGGTAGGTTCTTTACCTAGGCAGCTTAATTGCAGACGCTTTAGTTAGTTGTGTGCATTCGCACAGGAGAGGGACGTCTTAGGGCTGCCGTGATGGTTGGGTGCCACGCGGTGTACTTTTGGCTTGGGGGCTGATAAGGGAAAAAAGTACAGAGTAGATGAATTTATACAATGCACAAGTCACAGTTAAATTAAGCAGTATGAGGTATAATATTGTAATGGTGTCATTCGTCTGCACAGAACAGTTGTAGATTTTTGTTAAATAGCACTAAACAACTGTTTGGCGAAACTAAGTTATACTGGGACGCTACGGCTGCGCCACTGGGCCTTCAGAGCGTGCTCTGAAGTGCGCACTGTAGGCAATACTTACTACTATTTCAGGGTTAAGACTTAAGCATGTGAAGAGAGTTACACTTTACATTGAAAGACAAGTCTAATACAAGTGGTGTAGTAGTGTTCAGCTTAGGATGAGCGTGCTACACTTACAACGCGCTCACGTTTCAGCGGTTCACTCATGTAGCATTCTACTTAACAAACAAACATTTGTTCAATTGTAATAACTGTAAAACACATTTAGAGCAGGTAATTAAGGCTTAGTGAGCGTGCTCTATAAGCGACTCACTAAATTACAACTGTGTAGGACAACATGCTCGCATTTAAGCGATTCACTCAACAACAAACATTTGTTCAATTGAAAATAACTGTAACACCATTTAAAGCAAGGCTAGCATTTAAGCGATTCACTCAACAAACAAACATTTGTTCAATTGAAAATAATTGGAAGACCATTTAAAGCAAGGCTTGTTCAATTGAAAATAATTGTAACACCGTTTAAAGCAAGGCTCGATGAGTGTGCTCTACGAGCGAACTCACTAAAGAAATACTACCTAGGTTACTGTAGTGTACAAGTGAATTCTCCGTTAAAAAGGAGATTCTGCAGGGTTGGAATCAACTTTAACATACCCTATTACTCTAAAGAGCGACCGTGGAGGTGTAGAGGTTCTAATCGGTGCTGGTCCCTAGGCAAATGACGAGGCGGAGATACCACGGGGGTGTAATGAAACCTCGTTGACGTCAGGGATTACACCACAGAGGTTTTACCTTGTTCTTAAGGTAACCGCCTTTAACAGTAGATAGCAGACTGTTTTATTAAGTCTAAGGTCTGCTTTTTTAGCAAGATTTTGCTTACAAGTAGCGAACAGTTTGATTTTGAGTACAAGTAGCAAATAGTTTGATTTTAAGTAGAAAAACTAAGAGTTTAAAGTAAAGTAAAAAAAATGTCAGCCACAATTCTCGTAGTACAGGGATTGATTAAGAGATAATACACTATAACTTCCTGTTTATATCTTTGAAAGGGTTTGAAAATTTGTAGCAAAAGTATCAAGAAAATATGTCTTGAAAAGCTACATGATGTACGTGGTTGTTAATTTTATGTTTACAGACAAACACGTGACAGCATATTTGTATATTTTTATCATTTTATATGAGTTCCTCCTGGAGTAGAGAGCTAATGTATTATCAGTGGAAAGGTAACATTCTGTCCTTTTGCCATGATAATGGTCACAAACCAACTGCTACAAACTGATGATGCTGCATTATAGAGGATGGTGGCAGTCTGCATATCCATGGCAACGTTAAATGTAATTGCACCAAAAAAACAGTTAACTAGGGAGGAAGATCTTGGGATTTACATGGTAGTCTTTGAGTGGTATATCTACCAGGAAAGATGGAACCATATTGTTTGCACTGAAATTCCCTCAGCCCAGCTGACAGAGAAGCCTTGAAAGCCTTTATGGACGTAGAAGGAATTGAATATCAGAACTCCGAGAAAGCAAGGAAAGCACTGTTGGCCAAATCTGGGGTTACCTCTGAGATACAAGATCAAAACTTTTATAGCTGGACATTTTCACTAAACAAACAGTAAGATCTCAGTTATTTGATTTGAAACATGACCTTAAATTGTGGATGAATCCTGAGGGCAATATATTTAAAATAAAGTAAAAAAAATGTCAGCCACAATTCTCGTAGTACAGGGATTGATTCACCCTGCTTTCATTTGCCTGCTGTGTGACCTTGAGCAAGTCTCTTAACCAGACATTGCTTGGGGCAATTGAGAAATTGGGCTAGGTTTCCTGGACTGCATGTCTAGTAATTATTCATGAACCTATGAAACTATGAACAGACAAATTTAAAAGGGCATTGTCTGCTACTTTAAGATAAGTGACTTTTCAGAGTTAGCCTAAGGACAATCAAATGTTATTGCAATAGTAGTGAAATTGTTGGGTAATGAAACTATGTTTAAAGCTGTGCAGTCTAGTTTTCTGGTAAGGCCTGTGTCAAATTGTGTAGACATACTCTGTTGAAATTTTGGAAAAAAATATCACATAGGTAGATCTCATACTGCTAATTTTCACATTGTTATAGTTATGAAAACTAAAACTATTGAAAGTTATGCTATGAATGGCATTATTCATATAGACTGTGGTGAACTGTTTCTTAGAATATTTGGGTCGGCATTCTGATATTGTTTTAAAGTAGCACTAACTGTGATTTCTTATGTTATTTCATGGAGTTGTAGGTACAACTACAATTGGGCAATATGTTTACACTTGTCAAATTACCTGTGCAAAAAGAAGACATTACTAAAATGAAAGTTAACAGACTTTATATTCATGGAGATTTAAAATGATGTACTATTGCACAAACAGAAATATAATCTGTGTTAGGAAGCGTTGTTCATCCTTTTGCTGTACTTCTCAGTTTAACATGTGATATGATAATAGGAAATGATTTTCCAACTTTAAAGGTTAATAGACAAAAGAGAAAGAAGAGAACCCTTTCAAAAGACTACTTTATCGGTATTGGGAGGAGTACCAACAAATGTAAAAGCCACAGATGTAGCTCTGCCTAACCAGGAAAGGAGCAGATAACCACCAGACATGTTTACTTTTCAAAGAATGTATGAATCCAGCCAAAAGCAAGGAATAGTGTTAGAAAGACATGAAGGTACACTATTTGGCAGTCCATACAGAGTACAGAAGAAAATATTCTATTCTTAGAACAATTTCAGCATATACCTATTGCAGAGCAACCTGCAAGTGCAGAATCATTAGAAGGAAGGGAGATACATGGTAAAATATTCCAGCCTGAAAGAGTTAAAACACATTAAGTAGAAGTTTCAGTGCAGCCTGAACGTATTATAGAGCAAAGATTGGAAATGGCTTGAAATGTAGGGAAGGAATCGTACAGTAGAAGAGTATTTTCCAAAGTAATGAGGTTAGGACATATGAAAAAAGCACAACATGAGCAGAGTTCTACACTTTCTGTCAAGGTAAAAGGGAAAACTCTCAAAACAAAGAATTCTAATAAGCAAGTGAATGTTACGCAAAAGCACCTTTTCATTAGGAAGGACTTCACTTTTTTTTAAAGAGTGCAAAAGAGTACCTTGTCAGAGTTCTAAACCCAATTTTGTCAGCGCATAGCAGAAAACTCAAATTAGGGAAGGTTCTCTATAATGGTTATATATCACTAAAGTAAAAAGGAAAATTGAAGCTACCTTTGCTCCTGTGCTATCACTTGCAGAAGAGACAGCCATATAGGGGAGAAAAATGAAGTGAGACAGGGAAAGGATTTCAGCAGTCTGTGGTTTCGGTTAATTGAAGATTCGGAGATTTCAGCTCGGGTAAGTAAAATTTGATGTAACATAATTTCATTGAAAGACAGTAGACCCATATACATATATATGTTTGTGTGTGTGTGTGTGTGTGTGTGTGTGTGTGTGTGTGTGTGTGTGTGTGTGTGTGTGTGTGTGTGTATAAAAACACTAAATCTGATATATTGCTAAATAGAAAGACATCTAAAGAAAAAAAATGCTGTGCAAGCCAAAGGAGTTTGTGGAGACCAAAGTAAATAGTGTTTCTTTCCATGAATGTTCTGATAGGCTTTCATAAGCTGAGCATGCACGATTGAAGAACTTCATGAGATGAAGTTACACTAGTAACTTAGATAGAGTTTTTGACAGATATATTTCATTTTTGTCAAAAAGTGCCTTATGAATGGTAACATAGTGCAATATATAGAATTGTGGATGGACAGCCAGTTAGTGTGCTTGTGCCTGTTATATGAGTTATGAATAAGATCTAAAAGTTCATAAATGCACTCAGATTTATTTATATAATTATACATGTATTTGATTATAAGATTAATTATTTAGCAATTTATTTAGTGATGGTTTGGAGCTGGTACAGCACCATATCTCATGGCTAGGTCCTTGTGTAAAATTTATCTACACAACTGATAGAAGGGAGGAATTAAAATTACTAAAAGACAAGCTGTGGAAACTGGTCTGGCAAACAAATATAACTACAGGTATATGAGATACAGGTGCTATGATCACTAAATGTACTAACCTGACCATAAATAGTTCTGATGGCCAACAGAACCATGGTCTCTTATCTCACTCCACTGGCACACACCAGGTTAAAGAAGACAAAAATGTACACAAGTTTGATTTTCTGACCAGTTTAGCAAATGCAACAGGACCATAAGAGCATACACTGAATGTAAACTGTTATCCCAGGTTTGGTCTTCCAACATCTACACTCTAATAAAGACTACACACTTACCACTTTGCAGTTTGAGTCTCTGGCCAATCATTTTAGGCCCTATTCTCCCATCTTTCTATCTATATGAATGTCACTGTCTTCCAGTCTCCATTGTCCATGGTAACCTCATTTCAAACAAATTATTATTTTTACACACACACACACACACACACACACACACACACACACACACACACACACACACACACACACACACACACACACACACTCACATCTCAGTGAAGTCTGGTAGAAAAATCTTCTGCACATGTAATCAGAGAACAAGTTTAAAGAATCAGATATCAGGTCATAGAGTAAAAGGAACATAGAAACTATGGTAAGCAAGAGATCAAATGAAGCATAAGATTTGGGTAAACACATTTAAAGGTTATTGCTGTCCTATAAAAGTACTTACAGCTGCTTATCTCTTAAATCAAGTGGGGCCATACATGATAATCCTAGTACAAATTTAAATCTACTTATACAATCATGCAGTCTATCTTTAACAGTAGAAAAATAAGTACTTTGCTTCATCTGTAGTGGTAACTTATTTCATAGGCTGGGAATACTTTAAGAACCTATCCCCAGCTACTCTTGTTTATTTGTTGGTGTAAATGATGAAACCTACTATGAGTTTTGATGAACCAATGGGTTTGTAAAGAAATAAGAGGTCAAATAGGATTGGCTGTTTTGTGGCTTACTAAGTGAGATGCAGGTCACTTTGGAGCAGCTGAAAGGTTGCTGAATATAAGAAAAGTTGTGCTAATCTATCAAGGTAGTTGAAGAATTTAAAACAGTTATTTATTTATTTAGTTATTTATTTATGTATTTAGTGTTAGAGATTACTGGAACCTCTCCAGTTGAGTGATAATTATGAATTTGTGTATAGCAAAGGGGGCATTGCATTCAATGATGGGTCTGATAAGTGACAACTACAGTAATAAAATGACTTCTCTAGATTTTGAAGATATTGCCTAGAAACTAACTGGGCCAGAGAGAAGGATTTCCTGCCAGTGTTGAAAGCATGATGATCAAATAAGAGAGAGAGTTGTCTACTTAACTAGCTAGGTGTCTTAAGACCATATCTGTTTGAAGAGGAGCACCACTTACAACATATGAGGATGAAACAGCTTTTTTGCTGAAGGCTACTATGCAGTACTTTATGCGTTTAGCTTGTGTAGTCATCAGCAAACTTTGCAACCACATTTCAGGGATATATTCTTGGAAAGCTGCAAAATAAATTACAAACAGGAGGAGGCACAGCACTGTTGCCTGCAGTGCTCCACTAGTTGCAGTTTTATATTAAGTAAGGATCCCAGCAACTTTCTTTACTTGAGATGTGTTGGACAGCCAAGTTGCAATCCAGCAGACAACATAGTTGTTTACATTATATTCATTTCCCTTTTCAATAATAGCAGCATGGGGATAGTGTCAAAAGTTTTGAACAGGTCAAAATAAGGAGCATGACTGTAGTCCATAGCCTCTGCAATCTTTGTATTGATGTCTACTAGGCTCAAGAGACAGGATATGTCCTTCACAAAACATAAAAGAGTGGGGTCTATATGACGTCTCTGCTCTGGGCCACTAACAAGGAGCCTGAATCCTCACCACCAACACTGGAAAATGATGTTCACTTGGAACAAAAATAAGTACACTCAGCATTTTTAGATGCAGGTCTCTGCATCAAGCACAATTTCCCTTACGACCACACAGGGAACACACTCAGTCCAGGCTCTGGGTTTTTCTCTCTGTCTCCATCCACTTCCCCAGTAAGGCTCCCCACTGGCACAGCTGTAGAGCTGAGTCCTCAACTGAGCGTCCAAGCCAAGTCCTCCAGCACCTTCTCTGTGTAACCAGTGCCTCATGTTCCTGTTCCAATCAGTTGACACACACACACTCTTGGAGATTTGCACACACACACACACACACACACACACACACACACACACACACACACACACACACACACACACACACACACACACACACACACACACACACACACACACACACACACGCACACACACACACACACACACACACACACACACACACACACACACACACACACACACACACACACACACATAAAAGGTGGCACAGGTTTACCAGCTCTACCCCTCTGCCCAGACTATAAGGTAATTACTGCCACCTGACACTCCAAAGCCAGCTACACTAAGGCTCTTATGATGGTACCCAATTATACTGAGTGAAATTAATATTAAGATAAGTGATAGTGTTAGACCAATGCAGTAAGACTTTCAGGAGTTGCCACAGAGTCACCAAATAGATATAAGTACTTTCAAAGTTTAAAATATTCTCTAAAGGACCAGCCACAATGAAAAGTTTAAATATATTTAATAATAAATAATAAAAGAACACAAAAATATTAAATATCTATTTACAATAAACACCAAAGTTTCAGTCACTGGAAATATTAAAAATAACACAGATGAATAGATTCACACAGATACAGAAAAACAGTATTTAACTAATCTCACTATATTGTCCAGACTGATCTAAAGAATTACTATTCCCTGATCACTTACTAAGGCAAGATGAAGTAGGTAAGTGGTCCATCTACTTTAAGTTTCAAAAACAGAGAACTCTAACCCTTCATTCTCATCTGGTATTAAAACATCATTTCAGTGATAGATTACAGAATGATATCACATGCATCTGGTTATCTGATTTCTGGTTCCCATGCTACGCCCTTTCCTAGCAACTGACCCACAATCTCACACATATGTGTCAATAATACACACCCACGCGCACACACAGACACACACACACACACACACACACACACACACACACACACACACACACACACACACACACACACACACACACACACACACACACACACACAGAGCTTTGTTGAGATCTGTTACAGCTTCTGGAAGTCATAAAACAATAAACACTGCACTCTTGCTAGAGGAATTCATAAACCATTCTTTCGCACAGCCATTTCATCTCTGGCTATAGTCAGAAGTGTAAGATACAATCTTTATGGCCTAAATTAACTAATTTAATTTCTTACTATTTTTCAAAGTTAGCTGGACTAAGATTAACCTCTTCTCTTCCAGTATCCTATTTATGATAATACAGTCTGAGATAAATGTATATTTCTTTTCTGTCAAGTATGACACACTGTTGATGCATTTTTAACACAAGCAACTTTATAAATACATTTTCAACACAATCATCTGTACAAATCAGTTGAATATACAAATGACATATCATTCTTTACAAAATTACAGCTAGCTATGTTGGTGTATGTTACACATCCACCTCCATACTTCTCTTGACATAGCTGGCAATACCTCACATTGTCACATCTCTCCCCCTTTGAAGACTCAAGGTAGTTTTTCAAGTGACCCTTGAGAAATGTGGCTTGAGAGAAATCAGTCTGTCTCAGAATACATTAACCCATATACTGTCTTGAGAACCCATCTGCACTGGTACTGCTGACCCCAATATAGTGCTGCACTGTCAAGTCATATGTCTGCAACCTTAGGTTATACCTTAGTAACCTGACATTTTGCTGGCTGGCTCGATGTAGCCATAGATCCCCCTCAGACACCTCCTGCCTCCTACTGCAAATATTCAGCACCAGGACTCCCTATCATAGTAAGGCTTCATCATGTTAACATGGTACAATTTGTGCCCCTGCCTCCTGTCTAGCAGTTTTACCATGTAATTAATATCACTGACCTTCCTTACCATGTTGAAAGATCCCTCCCAAACTGCCTGCAGCTTATTGTGTCTGACAGAAATGAGCGCCATAACCTGCTATCCCACAGCATACTTTTGGGCTCAACCATTCCTGTCATACCAGACCTTTTTCAGCTGTTGGACTCCTTCCAGATTCTCCTTGGCCAATCCAAGCTCCCTGTGCCTTGTCCTGAGGTTTAGGACATATGCCACAACAAACTGCTTGTGAGATTCACACTCACCCTCCTTACTCATCATGAATCAAATCTAAAGGCCCTATCACTCTATACCCATACAGCAATTCAAAGGGTGAAAAAACATGTGGATTCCTGGGGTACCTCTCTGTATACAAACAGGAGATAGGGCAAATATTTGTCCCACTTTCTATTAAACTGGTCTGCAAATGCCTATAGCATGGTCTTTAGTATAAGAGTTTAACCTCTCCACAAGACCATTAGTTTGGGGATGGTAGGGGGTGAGTCTTTACATGCTTCACCTGATAGTCTTTTCACAGACAAGTGAGCAGATCTGACATGAAATTGGCATCTCTGTCAGTCAGCATTTCTATTGGGAAACCTACTCTGTTGAAAATCTCTAACAAAGCATTTGCCACCTTCTCTTCCTCGATGGAGGACAGAGCCACCGCCTCAGGGTATCTAGTGGCATAATCTACTACCACCAGAATATACTTCTTCCCTGTGGAACTTGGGGTACAAATATCCACAATATCCACAATATCCATAGCTACCCTTTGAAACAGCTCCTCAATCACAGGCAAAGGCATCAAAGGAGCTTTGACCTTGTTTCCTGCCATCGCACTGAGATGGAACAGAAGAAATTTTGGTTTTGTAGTGTAGTGCTTTTGTTGAAATGTAATCTGATGTTTGATTCAGCAATTTTTTTGTTGTAGCTTTCCAAATGTTAGGATTATGGAAATGATTCTAAATACTGAAGGAAGATTAGGCTACATTATTTTAGGAACAAGTTCATTTGTGGCTTTTTTAATATTTTTAGAAAAGAATTTTAGCAGAAACAAAGGCTGCATATGTGTCTGTATGGATAAATTAAATATTTTGAACAGGACTTAACAAACCATAGGTGCAGACTATCAAACCTTGTGGGGGGCATCATCAGGTACTTTCTGTTTAGTGATTGCTTTTAAGTCGAATAATAGGGTGTGCTCTGGGGGAATGGAAGTCAAAATGGAGAGAACTATGTGTGATGGGGGAGAAATTGACTAAATTGTGTGAGAAATTCCTCATGGGTTATTAGAATCTTTTTGGTCATGTAAGTAACTGTAAAGGAGGGAATGTCATTTTTACCTCTGTCTGTCTGTAAGTGGGACAAGAATTTCCTTGATTTGTTAAAGAGTATGTTCTGATGTTTTTGTATGTAATTAGGTTTGAATCTTCTTAAGCTCTTTTTTGCTAGGATGCTTAGGCTGATGAACTCTTCTCCTGAGATTGTTGATTTTATTTCTTTCCTTAATCTCAAGGCCTTACCTTTAAAATGCAAATGACCTTTTATTATTATTATTATTATTATTATTATTATTATTATTATTAACTTTTTGGTTAGGCAGTAGTTTTGATTAAGTTGATGGAGGCATGTTATTTTTGGGAAAGTTTGCTTTATATTACAAGTGAGGCAGTTGCTATAACTTATTCAGGATCTTGTAAGCTGAGAAGTGATGTCTAATCAATTGATTAGGAATTGTTACTGAAAATAATTAATCAAATTAGCTTAAAGAGAGCCACTCTGCAAAATGAAGCATATCTTAAGGTACTATGATAACAAAGTAGGTTATATTATTTGGGTGAAGTGAAAAGTCCCACTCACTCTGAAAATTTCCAATGAATCACAGTTCAGTGAAATAGGCTGGTAGAACTTGGTATATGAACAAACAGTAAATTGTGTTTTCACCTGAGATGCGAAACAAAATGTGTGATGATAAAAGCAAGAAGTGATAATAGTCATAAATAAATAAATGATTAATGTTGTTAATATATACCAACATACACAATATATTTATTTGTCATTATGTACAGAATGAATAAAAAACAGTTTTCATTAGCTAAAACAATTAAACCTTTATGATATTTTCTTAAATGTTGATGTTTTAATTTCCAGTGAGGTATTATGCTGAAGCTGGAGCTTATACTGGAGGCTTGTGGGTTTCCACCCTACGCTGCTGTTGCTTCTAAGTTCAGTATCATGTTTATATAATTGTGAAATCTACTACTGCACATTAAAGTACCAAATGAATGTCACACTTAAGCTCAGTTTATGTTTTGCTTACTGATTTCTTTCTGCATCTGGACCTATATTTGTATATCTTTTGCCAGACAGGATATTCCAAAAGACCACAAGTACATGCTGTGATAGATGTACTAACCTTTTGTGTTTTTCTGTCTGATTGATGCTCTGCATTAGTTTAATACTGAACAGCAGACCATCAATCCTGTGAGCCTGTTTTTCCACATCCCATTTGATCTTTGGTTTCAGGATAGCCTTGGTTCTTTGTATGATAAGCACATTGCTTTATCATTTAAGAGTTGGTTCTACATACATTAATGCTATAGTTTAACAGACACGCATTGCAATATTTGTGTACAGTCAATGAAACCCTTAAGTATGTAATGCATTCAGTAACCCTAGTCATTTTACTTAATTTCCCTTTTTATATTCTGCCACTGTCTTAGCACCTTTTTTATCTTATTAAAATTATATGATTTCAATGGTCATTCAACTGTATCATACTGTATTTTATGATTCCTTTAAATATTGACTCACAGAAGCCCGTCATTCAGAGACAGCAGACCAAATTAAACTTTCAATGGGTATTAGTCAAAGGGTCAGACCATCTCAGAGTTAGGTATAACAAAGATCCCCCTATAGGAAACAAATACAATGAAAATTCTGTTTGGGAGATGGATTTGACCAGATGTTCTTCAATGATTCGATCCTCAACAGATCAAACTGCACTCTTCCATAGTAATGCATTCAAATAATCTGGCATTTCACCATATTTGTGATTAATATGCTTAAACATTTATCACATTTTCCAAATTTACAGTTACAAAATGAAATAATGTACACCTCATAAAGATATCAATTTCATAAAATGAGCAAATGCATTTTAATAGTGAAACAATAGCCATATGTTACGTTTCATTAGATTTAGATTTATTTAAAAGATGGATGGGTTCTCTGTCATAATTGCCTTCATGACATCCTTTTTAATTTATGCTAAACATTTTGTCTAGAAAGGGTCTGTGCATTAAAATAGGCATAGTAGGGCTGGGAACAAACATTCCACAAAACAAAGCACTGCAGCAGATTCTTGTATGTCCAAGATGACATCAGATGGTATTTTGTCAGTAGCTCTTAGGAGCACACATGCCATCATTTTACACCAAGTATTCCCCTATGTTGGAGTAAATAATACTGAATTAATACTAGACAAATAGCAAGTAGAATATTTCAAAGGCAACAGATGGCTTTTCAGGACCAGTACTCTGACAGATTTTAGAATACTTAATACAGCTGAAGGTGGTTGGTGTTAAGTAGAGCTGCTCTATGTTTGGCGTTTTTTGCCAGAGGTCCAGAGTGATTCTGCTGATATCCAAGGCATCTAAGGCTAAAAACAAGAAAAAAGGTATATTTTGTTATTTTGCTGCACTTTTCATACTGTGTTTTATCTAATTGCTGCAGTATTTCTGCGTTTTACTGTTTGTGACTGAATCATTCTCTGCACTTGATTTACAATATACTGTTATCCTAGATAGCATAGACTAGATTCGGATTTGCTGAATCTAGTCTGTTATTGATACACTTGAGCACTAAATCAGCCATCTTACATGAAAGAGGGCTTTCCTGCACCCTTGTGGCAAAAGAGTGTAGACCCAGCCTTGTCTGAGTTAAGGATTGCAGGAGGAAGGTTCATCATGTGCTTTCCTATTGGTAGATTAGTTAAAAGTGTTTATTTTTACCTATATTTAAGTCTTGGATTTGCACGTTGCTGCACATCACACAGCACAGGTTAGCGGTGCCCTGTATAGATTCAAAAGCCTTGAAACATAGTTTTTACCCTAGACAATTGTCAACAGAACCCTTCCAAGCTTTTCTGCTGTGCTAAGGGCAATTCAGCTGTGCTCTGAGCAGTGTTGCCACACTTATCATGCCTAACCTTCACTAGAATAAGCCTTTTTGGTAGTCCTAGTACAAAATCTAGTCCAACTAGCAGTCTCCTTCCCAAATAGTACATACAGAAATAACCTGCTATAATGGATGGGCAGATTCCCGTCATCTCAGTGCCAGCCTGATAGAAATGGGCATCCTGAGGCAATGTAACAATTGCCTCATGTATACCAACAAACACTTACTCCTAAAACAAGCAAACACTCTGTATGAGAAATGCAATTACACTATACAATTGGAGGCAGTACTCTCAAGTAACACCGAACCATACAACAAACAAGATGTCAGCAAACACACCTTACCTTTCACACAAAATAAGGACATGGCACGTAAACTCACATATACAGAGGTACTCACATGAAGCCTACCAAAATATCAGAGACATCTCAAATGTAAACAACTTCCACAGACTACACTGCAAATAGAAACCACCACACATAATAACACAAACACCAGCAGCTCAACAAATAAGCCCCTAAGGCAAAACACCACAAAACCTAATGTTTTAGTCATAGGTGACTCCATAGTGAGACATACAGATGCCCCCCTCATTAGACTGGAAAAGGAGAGGGTCACAGTCAGCTGCCTGTCAAGTGCCAGGATCTGTCAAGTCATACAAGCACTCAAGTCAGTCAAAAACACGTACCATGACTCTGTTATAGTTCATGTTGGGTTGAATGACTTGAAACGTATCTCTCTGGACTATATTATTTATTTATTTATTTTATTTTGACATTTGGTAACCGGGTATGTCTGACTGAGCATGAGCCCTTTATCAGTGGAGGCCCAGAGAGTAAAGCTCCATACAGCACAATAACAGCAAAATTAACACTAAGTACAGAAAAACTTCAGATACATGACAGATAATGAATATTGAAGTACTCTAGATACCAAAAAAATCTCACAATATAGTGCATAAACTAAAACACAGTACAAAATAAATCAATTAACAAGTAATTTGTTAAATGAGTATAGAAGACAAGTAGTAGTAGATATAGTTCTGTGATGTATTTCATAAATACTGTACAAAACAGAAACAATCTACAAGGTCTGGAGTAAAGAAATACAAAATAAAAGAAAAGTACCACTAAGTGAAGAGTTGAGTAAGGTGTTATGAAGGGGGAACAGAAAAGGACATAAAATCAGAAGAATGTGATGGGGTGAAAGCGATAGGTATGAGAAATAAAGGGAGAGTGGGAATAGAGTAACAGAAGGATATGAAGATAGTTAGATATTATTAGGGGGTACAGAGAAAAGTGAGGGGTAAGAGGTAGGGATAAGAGGTAGGGTTTTGGCAGGGGCAAATACATGATTTAGGTAGAATCTCTTTTAATGCTTTTTTAAAGTTGAGGGAATTGGATATAGTTGTAATGGTCAGAGGAAGTTTGTTCCAGGCTGAGGCAATGGAATAGCTATATAAAGTTTGGCCAGTATTTCTTGTGGCCTTGTAGATTTCCAAGAGACACTGGTCAGAGCTCCTGAGAAAGTGACTGGGGTTATAGTAGGAGATGAGGGGTGCTAGGGCAGGGCAGGAGGTGGGGTTGTTAATAATGGATTGAGTAAGGGGCAGTTGAGTTAAGAGGAGCTAGTGGGGAGTGGAAGCCATTTTAAGGATTTGAGAGGAATGCAATGGTGTGGGTTGATTTGTAACAAACCTAACAATTTTATTATAGGCAAGTTCTAGTTTGCATTTTAGGGATGATTGCAGGTTGGTTAAGAGTGGAGATGCATAAAGGAGAATAGGCAGAAGATAGGCATGGGCAAGGGACAGTCTGAAATCCTAACTGAGTAATGTTTGTTCCTATTGAGTAAGCCCAGATTTTGGTGAGTCTTTTTTATGCAATTTTGTACATGAAGATCAAATTTTAGATGGTCATCTATGATAGCACCCAGGACCTTGGTGTGCATCTCTACGTCTATAGGACTGTCTTCAAGGGAAGTAATATTGAATGTGGCTTTATGATGAGAAAGAGACTTTGGGAGGAATAAAAGAAGTTTTGTTTTTTGGGGATTGAGAACTTGTCAGTTAGACAACTTTCACTGGAGTTGAATGAGTTTTTGGTTAACATGTGGAGGTGGGTAAAATTATCCCAAGTGCAGATAACAGTGGAATAATCCACATATCGAATGAGAGATGAGTGTATGCAGGAAGTATGTAGACAATTTGTGAAGATGTTAAATAGTAGTGGTCCAAGAATGGAACCATGAGGTACTCCAGTTTTAACAGGGAGTAAGTGTGAGAAAGATGACAGCCATTTATTTGACAGACTGCTTTCTGTTAGTAAGGTAGCTAGAGAACTATTTGAGAGTAGGATTTGAGAGACCAAGCTCAGACACTCTACTAAAGAGCTTGGACAGATCTAAAAATAGACAGGATACCAATTTATTATTATCTCTGGCCTGTGAGATAGTATGAGAGAAGGAGATTAGCGAAGTAGTAGTACACTAACTAGGGCGGCAGCCATGTTGGTTAGGAGTGAGGAGATTTTCTTGTAGAAAATAATCAGTTGTTTATGTATGCATTTTTCAAGTATTTTAGTGAGGGAGAAAGGATGGCAATGGTTCTGTAGTTTGAGATGGCAGTGGAGTGTCCTCATTTATGCGTGGGCATTGTGTAGAATAGTTTCCAAGCAGAGGGGACTGTAGTTTCTCAGACAGATCAGTTGATGAGGTTAGAGATAGGGTAGGCTATTGAGCTAGCAGCTAGCTTTATGAAGATCGGTGGTAGATTGTCTGCTGAGGGGCAGCAGAGCTTTAGTTTGTTTAGTAGTGATTTAATGTAGACAGTGGGGGCAGGTTTGAGTGAGAAGGTAGTTTTAAGGTCAGAGATGTAGAGGGCGATAGTGGGATTGGGAGTGTGACTATTTTTGGTTAGTTTGCTAATGGAGTATATGAAATAAAAGATGAAGATAGTGGCATTCTCACGGGAATAATTGTCGGGGCTATGGTTGGGTGTAGTTGGGTTACCAGGGTATAGAATCTTTTTAATGCTGCGCCAGAAAGTTTTAGGATTGTTGTGCTGATTTACCAGAAGCTTAAAATAGAAGTTTTTTTGTAATTTTGGATATGTTTTTAGTGAGAATATAGAGTTTTTTATAGGTTTTGAGATAGATGAGAGATTTAGTTTTTGCTAGTTTTTTCCAAGCATTATCCCTATGTGCATAAGAGAGTGAGTGGACTGAGAAAGCCAGTAGCAAAGAAGGAGTTCACTCTGATTTTCCTAAGGGGTGCAAGGGAATTGAGAATGTCGAAAAAAACGCAGTTAAATTTGTATACAGCATCCTCAAGAGGAAGATTTAAGAGGAAGGACCAGTTGATGGGAGGATAGTCTATTTTTGAAGAAAGACATGATTGAGCTCTCAAATTATGTGCCCCAGGCAGGTATGAACCTAGTCCTAAGCAACATTCTACCTTCACCTAGGATGATGCCATGATATAAACAAAAAATGATCGACTTCAAAAATTAGCTTAGCTTCTGGTGTCAGTCCAGGGGGATCCAGTATCTGTCAGCCTGGGATGAAATGGTCGACAGGCAATGCTACTTTACCAGAGATGATCTGCTCCTCTCTCCTCTAAGCTTTTGGGTATTGGTAAAGGATCTTGCCTCCCCCATAGTGTTTTTTAGGCAATGTCAAAACAACAAATCTTCTTATGTGACAGAATCCTCTTGTGATAAACTCAAGGTTGCTGCTTAATGCTAGGTGTCTAAACAAGAAACTGCACTCTCTGGAAGCACTCCTCAACTTGGAAGATGCTGTTAACTGTATAGTCACTGAGACATGGTTCAAGGCTGCAGAGAGCACCTTGGCCATGCAAGGTTACAATGCTTTCCATACATGTCCATCTCCATTAAAGTCAAATACACGTCGAGACTGTTTAAACAGTATGACTCTCTTAAGCTACTCCATGTCCAATTAACTCTAGGCAAAATAACCAATCAAATCATTGCTGGCTATAGGACCCCTACCATGAATGAAGAAAAGTACACCACATACCTGGACTTACTGCAATCACTCACCAAACAGCCAAGCGCCTTGGTCAGAGGTGATTTCAACTATCCCTCCATCAACTAGGAAACATACAACAGCACGAACATGCTCACCCAGAGATTCCTGGACTTTGTCAATGCAAATGCTCTGGAACAGATAGTCAACAGCCCCACAAGGGGTTCAAATGTCCTAGACATAGTTTTCACTAACATGGGGGAATCACTGCACTCTCCTCTGTGTGATGTCCTCCATGGTAAGATTGGACCATGAATCAGTCCCTTTTGAAATAACTATTTGGCCTGACACCCCTTCAGGAACAAAAAAAAAAAAAAACTAAAAAAACTAAAATTCCAAAGCTAACTACAGCCTATTAAACAATGGCATAAAAAGCTTCAAACCTCCCTCAATCAAAGATTACAATGGCTCCTATGCAGAAGTGTATGCAAATGCCCTGTATAAACACATAAGCAACTGTATAGACTTGGTGGCACCCGACTGGATCAAGACCAGGTCCTCCCGAAAAACCAAGCCACCTTGGTGGGCTTCAAGTATAGACAAGTTATATAACAACAGGAAAAACCTGTTGTCTAAAAACATGAGGAAAGTGATTCAGCAGAGGAAGAATTCTCTACACAGCTTGAACAAGCAAATCAGAAGTCTTGTCAAGTCCTCTAAAGCTAATTATGATGTTAAAATAGCATTCTTATCTAATGATAATCATAAGGCATTCTTTAATTGTGTCTGAAATCTAAAAGACAATGCCCACCTATGTAGCAAACTGGTAGTAGATGATACCACTCATTCTATACTGGAGGAAATTGCCAACCTGCTAGCTGACAGATTTGGTGAAAACTTTACCCCCCCATCCCCACCAGTCATACCCCAAAGCATACCTCACACCAGTCCTCTACCTATTACCTCCAGAGAACAGGTCATATATGCGGTCTCCAAGGCCAAAAACATGGCTTAACTGGGACCAGATAACATCTCTGGGAACTATAGACCCATAAGTTTAGCCAGCCTCAACTGCAAAGCCATGGAATGAATCACCATGCACCTTATCAACAAGGACATAGGTGACCTTCAATCTCTAGACCCAACCCAGTTTGGCTTCATTAAGTGTAGGCACCAAAAAACACACAAATGGAGCCAGCAGTTGGTGATAAAAACTGTATTAATAAATTACAGCATCATAGCAGAAAAAACACACATACCGGTTTCGGCTGGTAAATTACACAGCCTTCATCAGTGTATCAAGAATAACCAGTGATTCCTGCCATTTAAATATGTAAGCATAAACACCCATTGGTGGAAACATTATAAATATTCATTAAGTCCTGGAGGGAAAAGCCCACCCAGCTTAATGATCCACTTTTTTTCTTTTCTGTTCAAAATCTCATGCCAACCACTTTTATTTTTTCGATCTCCCTGAATCACATCAATAATTGTGAATAGAAATATTGCTGATGAATGTGATAACTGATGTTTATAAAGTGCATTCGTAATTTTTTTCTGTTTAATGTTGCTATAATGTTCAGAAATGCGTAACCTTAAACATCTTGAAGTCTGGCCAATATAAAATGCACCACATTTGCACGTGGCCAAATAAATGGCCCAATCCGTACTACAATTGCAAAAGATATTAATATCAAAAACCTTAGGACAATTACGGCTAGAAAATTCTTTGGTAGTACAAATATATTTGCAGTTTACACAATGACCACAGGGAAAACAACCATACAGACTTTGTCCAGAAATAGTAGTTTGTATTTTACCCCTGCCCCTCATATCACTGACTTTATAATGATTAAAATAAGATTTCAAATTTTTACCATTTCTGTATGAAAACATACATTTATCAGGGATAATCCTGGCAACTTCTGGATCACTCTGCAAAATATTCCAATGACGCCGAACAATATTGGCGAAACCCATACTGTTTCTCCCATAGGTAGTTGTAAGTCTCAGTGAATCAGATGTTGTGTTAACCTTATTATTATCTTTGTATTGAAGCAAATCACTCCGCTCCATACCTTGTACCTGACTCATGGCATTAATTACAACCCCTGTTTTGTAACCCCTCTGCTTGAACCTGTTTATAAGGTCCTCCGAATTTTTATGATACGTAGATTGTTGAGAGCATATTCGTTTGGCTCTGATAAATTGGGATTTTGGAATATTGTTGGCTATATGGGGAGCATGGAAACTTGTGGCATGTAACAATGAATTATATTGGGGGAATTTCCTAAATGTCTCACTCTCAAGTGTACCATCAGAAAGTTTACATATCACCACATCCAGAAAAATCATCTTATGGGCATCATGTTGTTCCGTAAACCCTAGGCCCCATTCATTGTTATTTAAATATTCCACAAAAGCCAACAAACTAGACTCCGAGCCCTTCCACACCAGCCAGATGTCATCAAGATAACATCTCCAAATGTCCAATTCATGAAGGAAAATATTTCTGGTAGAGTCATAGATCAACTTGGTTTCCACATAAGCCATAAAAAGATCGGCATATATAGGGGCAAAAGAAGCCCCCATAGCCGTGCCCTTAATTTGCCAGTAACATTTATCTTTATAATAAAAAACATTGCAAGTAAGGACATATCTGGCCATGTCAACCAAGAATTCATTAAATGAGACATCATATAAACCAGAATATTCCAACCAATACGCCAAAGCCCGAAGGCCAGCTTGGTGTGGGATATTGGTGTATAGGGCACATACGTCTAGTGTGCATAAATACCAATCTTTTTCCAACTGAGCATCAGATATGATTTGTAAAAAACTAGTGGTATCATTTAGTCTTGACCGAAGGCACCCCAACAGAGGTTTTAGATGTTTAGTCAAAAACAGAGACAGGGGTTCAGTTAAATATCTTCTGCCCGAAACTATAGGTCTACCCGTGGGTGTGTAAGATTCTTGTGCACTTTTGGTAAAAAATATATGTATTGGCAATTGCAGTCTTTTATTGTTAATTGGAATAAAGTGTCTTTAGAAATTATGCCCCTCTCCAAGGCATTTTTGAGGAACAGTTCAATACACTTGCTGAATCTGAGTGTAGGGTCATGTAACATATAATTATAATACCTTGTGTCTGATAATTGTCTTAAGGCCTCTTTATTATAGTCATCCCAATTCTGTATCACAACTGCCCCACCCTTGTCTGCTGATATGATCACAATTTGGTTATTTTTCTGAAGTTCAAGTATAGCTTCTCTTTCCTTATAGGATATATTATTATGCTTCCATGCTAAACTCGAACTATGAAAATGCACATCCTTCAGAACACTGTTTTGAAATTGGTGAACAACAGCATTCATGGGTGGAGAAAATTTAGATGTGTGATATGTAAATTTGCCCTTTTCACAATTGACACTAGAATCCCCAAAAAACAATTTCAAATTAATCAATCTACAAAAACTGGACAGATCCTGTGCAAATGTATCTTCAGAAATGATGGCACCTGGAATAAAATTAAGGCCTTTATTCAAGATTTTAACATGAACCTCATTTAAGACAAAATCAGACAGATTCAAAATATTATTGACAGAGTTTGAATTCAAGTCCCCAATGCCATCTCCAAGAGCCCCTGTACATCGTGTATTCTTTTTGTGTTTCCGCCCACCCCTTCTACGTTTCCCCCTAAAGGGGCCACCCCCGAACTTCTTTTAGGCAATGGTGATCCTGTTGCTGTAAGGGATTCATTATCAGTACCTGACGATGTGTCGTCACATGATGTAGAACCATTCTGATTATTTTTCCTTAGGATAGATTTAGGTCTTTTTCTTTTCCTATCTGATATAGGAACATTATTAAACCTTACATGTTTGGGTTGAAAAGAAAATGGATTCCTCCGGGCATAATCATCTTGATCTCTGTTAAATTTTTTCATCTTACGTACCCTTAGTTCCGCATCAAATTTTTTCAGATCCTGTGCCACTCTGTTCAATTTGCCTTCAAATGAAGGTTCTTGTTCAAAATTTTTTAACTTGTCAGCCAAAACCATGATTTCAGACAACCCCTTATCAATGGCTCTATTATGAAATTTGTAAAGTTCACCCACAAAAGACATTGTGGCTTCATGTTGAATTTTGGCCCATTGAGTAGTAAGTTCATCATCTGCATCACCCACATGCGGAGCAATCCTAATCCTAAGACCCCTAGGGGTAATATTCGCTGTCTGGTAAGCCTTGAAGAGCTTGCTATGCCATACATTAGCTCGTAAAACCCTGAGTGATTTATTCAAGTCATCAATTAAATATTGACTTGTGATATCAGGGTTCTCATTATCCGACAAGTCTCTATTGCCATCTTTATTTGTATTCAAGCCAAAGGCCCTCAAATCCTCTCTATCAGCCACTAGGCCAGTGATAAGACTAGACAAATCCATGATGGCAAAATAATGGACCATAAAATTGTTGTGTGGCTGTCAATAATGGTCAATCACAAGCACCACGACTGCCAAAATATATTATTCACAAGGACAATAGCAGCTTAGAAATAGTATTCAAATAAATTGTCATAAAAGCAACAGCTGCGTCCAAAAAAAGGTTGACAAAGGAATGTGTTGATGCAAATGATGAGGCCACTCCTATCACAATAGAACCACCAAAAGAGGCTGTAAATAAAAAATAGAAACCCAACACCCCAAATGAACAGAGTTGCCAAGGTACCAAAAATATAAATGGGAAGCAGAACTTCCAAGGTCAATCCAAAAAATCTGGACTCTCTAATAGTAATAGAACCTAACATCCGCTTACATTAATCATTTAAAAAATGCGGTAATCTCCAAAGGTTATTGTGCTGTAGATAGAGATATGAACGAAACACAATAATAATGTACCTCAAATGAAAGCACAATATATAAAAAGTACACAACTGTACCTCTTAACAAACATAAACCATGCCAGAAAAGTAAAGAACACTAATCTTGTAGTGATACAAACATAAAAGAACAAGTAGAAACATGTTCTTAAATGTCATATATTGGACCCCTGGGATAAATCCAATAACAAGTGGGACTTATTACAGCCAGAATACACCAAGTATTAATTCAAATACTAATCATATAATGATTCGGGGACTCTCGAATCGTAATGTCAATATTAAATATAAAAAACAAAACAATTGACCCTATGGTTCAAAAGACTGTACTCAAAGATCAAATTATTGCCCTTCAATGTTATATTGTTTGCAGCGTCCAGTTGTGTCTATTAGTATGTTAGTTAAACAGACACCTTGGTAAAAAAATAGACCTGACTCAACTTCTTAATATGTATGCATAAATAGAGACCTATACTAGACCCCATAAGTACTATACAAATACCGCACATATGTTGTCAATAGGCTTCCATACATAACACGACACCCAATACCTTCAATTGTAAATAAAGAACTCAAATGCAGCGGTGGGGATGCCCTTCCTTAAAAAACATAATCATATAAATGTCCAAAAAGTTGCATATTACCATAAATGTAAATTGCGTAGAGGTAAGACATTAATTCAGGTGTCATAGTGCTAAATAATAACCCGCATACTCAAACCCTAGTCAAAAAATCTATACTAGGAAAATCATGGGCCTATCTTATCTATAAAGACACCTAAGTAACGTGAACTTGCCTGTACACAAAAGATTTCTAAAGACCACAAAAAACATACTGTGCATCATTAAACAGTTACATACAACTATTTGGTAAAAATAATTACAGAAAAAATCCGTAACCCCATCAAGCATATAAGTTCAATATGATTGAAATCCCAATGCTCCTTAGTCCTTATCTGTCACAATTGTCACAAATTCGAACATCCGCAAAGTTTAATAAGTCCAAATGAAAGCTTGGAGAAGCGTTTGAGATGCGAGGACACTTAGTTGTAGAAAAAGTCTGTCACCAAATATTCCAACAGCCCCCAGGTTGTAGAAAACAAAGCGTTTCTTCGAAAAAAGCCGTTAGTCGACACAAACACCCATACTGCATACACTGTGATGTAGCCTGCCCTTGCACAAAAAGTTACAATAGAATGTAAGTCCCACCAATCCAATGAAAATAGATGTAGGTATATTTTCACGAACAACAATGGTTTTTTTAGATTAGTGGTCCCAAAGGAATAGGGATAAATGAAATCACAAACCCATCCAGTCCAGCCAACGACACAAAATGGCGTGTATTCAATGAAAATGTAAAGTCACACTCCATCAGCAATAAAGAAAATCCAGCGGTAGATTTGAAAAGAAAAAAACACAAATGTGCAGTGTGCTACATAGCCAAAAAGCACACTTCAAATAATGAATAAATCCACCAAATACCGGCAATGATGCTCAACAATGAAGATAAATTCTGCTGCAACGAACCCATGCAGCAACAGGATCACCAGCCCCAGCAGGAAGTGTAAGCAACTGAGCATCAGATATGATTTGTAAAAAACTAGTGGTATCATTTAGTCTTGACCGAAGGCACCCCAACAGAGGTTTTAGATGTTTAGTCAAAAACAGAGACAGGGGTTCAGTTAAATATCTTCTGCCCGAAACTATAGGTCTACCCGGTGGGTGTGTAAGATTCTTGTGCACTTTTGGTAAAAAATATATGTATTGGCAATTGCAGTCTTTTATTGTTAATTGGAATAAAGTGTCTTTAGAAATTATGCCCCTCTCCAAGGCATTTTGTGGTTGGCATGAGATTTTGAACAGAAAAGAAAATAAGTGGATCATTAAGCTGGGTGGGCTTTTCCCTCCAGGACTTAATGAATATTTATAATGTTTCCACCAATGGGTGTTTATGCTTACATATTTAAATGGCAGGAATCACTGGTTATTCTTGATACACTGATGAAGGCTGTGTAATTTACCAGCCGAAACCGGTATGTGTGTTTTTTCTGCTATGATGCTGTAATTTATTAATACAGTTTTTATCACCAACTGCTGGCTCCATTTGTGTGTTTTTTGGTGCCTTCACTTTGTCGGGGGCCGTGCATTACCCACGCGCAGGAAGAGGTGTTGGGTCATTAAGTGTAGGTCATGCATGTTAAACCTGGTAGACTTCTTTGAGAAAGTCATCAAAGCGCTGTATGAAGGAATGACAATGCATATCTCCTACCTTGACCTAGTCAAGGGTTTTGACAAAATCCTCCACTAAGGTATTATTAAAAAAGTCTCCTAGCTGGGGATTACCCCTTATATCACTAGATGGGTCACTAACTGGCTCACTGACAGAATACACACTGTCAAAGTTGGTGACTCCACCTCTACCAGTAGCCAGTCACCAGTGGTGTAGCACAAGAATTTATGTTGGGCCCTTTACTATTTGAAATTTATTTCTCGGAAGTCCAGGTAAATGCGGACAACCTTTGGCTTACCAAGTTCACTGATGATTGCAAGTTAGGCACAATCATTGAGTCTCCCAATAATGTTAACATATTAAAGAAGGGGATAACACAGACAAATAATTGGTGCCAAAGCCGCAGACTAAAACTAAATTGAAAAAAAATGCATAAGTATCCACTTTGGCAAAGTGGAATTCCCTGCTAATTACAATATTGACACACCTCCCCTAAGTTCAAACCCAGTGGTTTGAGATTTGGGAACATGGTTTGATAGCAACCTGAACTTCGACCACCAAGTTTCCACACTGTTAAGGAAAGGCTTCTATGTTGCACGCCTCATAAGTAAGGGTATTGCATCCATGTCTAAGGGTGTTATAACTCCACTGTACCCTCATTAGACCATTAATAGAATACAATGCTCCCTTTTACATGAACTTCACCAGACACCTGCAGCAACTAGAGAGACCCCAGAGGTTTCTCAACAAAAAATACAGGTTCTCCAAACTATGACTTACGTGGATAGAGTGAAAGCCCTGTCACTGTACTTTGTATCCTATAGATTGCTGAAAGGAGACTTGTGCTTGGCCTACATGGTAGTCTCTGTCCCTGCCCTAATGGAAATACTGCACATCTGCAAGTCAAATGGACAAGAGTCACTCACTCACTCTAGAGACTTCCAAGATGGCTACACATTGAGTAACAGCTTATTTCTAGCTCTCCCAGTGTGAAAAGAGAAATATAGCATAGAAGGCCAGTAGACTGATGTTTATGGGTATACCTCTCAACCACTTAGAGCAAGAAATCTGGACAAAACCATAGATAAAATTTGGATAAATGCCCAAAAATAGGGACCATTTTTAAATATTTCTCTTAGAAACTTAGAAAGTTGATATAATAACAGGTTTTGCATTAGCATGAATTTTCTGAAGGGTGTGAAGTCTGAAACTCAAATGTCTGTCATTATTTTCTAATGTTTGTCTTTAATGATTTGCCACTAATGTGCCAGAAAACCACAATTTTATGAAAAATGGACCAAAAATATAAAGCAAAAATCTGGATAGTCTGTGAAAATCTATACAGTTGAGAGGTGTGTTTATGGGTAAATTTCAGTAACTGACTACTAAGATTACTGCCAGGATGCCAAGAATAAAGAAATACAGAAGATCTGGAAAAAAATCAGCTACAAAAATTGAAGAAGAATTATTCATTGGGGAAAGTTATGCAGCTGTTCAGCAAAAAGCAATGCAATCTTCAGACATGACTTCTAATAACCTACAGGAAGATATAAGATAACTGTATACAGACCTGGTTAAAATTAACAAAACACTGATGGAGTATAGCAATAGAAATTACAAAAGGCTGGAAAAATGGAAGAAGTTTTAAACAGATATTTAGATGAGATGATAAAGCTGCAAAAATCAGAGGTCGAAATGACCTTTCTTTTAGGTTAACCCAAGTCTGTAAGTATGGCTGTCATTTTGGGACTTTTGTTCCCATTAGGCGAGTAAAGCTTCAATGTTTGATGGTGTACATAGTTTTGTGTGTTAGTATTAAGATAATAAGTTTTAGGGGGGTATTGGGTATGTTTGTTTTTTGTTTAAGGGCTTTCAATAAAACAAAAAGTTTTATAAGATGTGACATAGGTGCAAATGGATATGACAAGAGACAACTGTATAAATGTTCAACTTGCCATCAGTGTATGCGTGTAACACAAAAGCTGGGACTAGACATTAAACAAAAAAGGTTTTATACATAAATGGTGGGAGTAATAACTATTTAATACAATGATGCTTTATGTAATGTCTTTGAATGTAAATGGTCTCACAGATAAATAGTAAAAAGAAAGAGTAGTGAACTATATTAAAATACGCAGAGTGCAAATAGCTACGTTACAGGAGACACACTTATTAAGAACTGAACATGTGAATTTGATAAAGAAAAGTTTACAGTATGGTTATTCAGTGGAATACCTGAGACAAAGGAAAACAGGAGTACTTATATTAGTTGCAAGAGGAGCTCCAGTAGTGATAGAAGAAGATAAAAATAGATAATGACAGATTTGTGGTGCTAAGAGCTACTGGCAAGGGAAGAGGATTACACTGGCATATATTTAAAGTATTGTAAAAACTAAGCTAACACAGGATTGGAGAAAAAGGTGTCTGCCAATAGGGATGATTGCAACTAGGTATACAGACAATAGGCAAGAGGAGACTGGAATTAGGGGACTGGAATTAAAATATTGCATGATAACTATAAGAATCTATCAGAGGTGGTTAGAAAGGATTGGGAAGAGAGATTGGATAAGCAATTCACACAGAAACATTGGGAGGATATATTTATTTCTCTCAAATATGCAACAAAATCTAGAAGATTTAGGATATTTGCCTGGAAATGTTTGCATGGCTATTTCTGTACCCCAAGAAGACTCCAGAGAATTTTTCTTCAGGCAGACAGCAAATTTTGGAGGTGTGATAGGGAATAAAGAGGTACTTGGGAACATATTTTCTGGGAGTGTGGTGAATTGGTGGACTTTAAGGATTCCCTCCAGGATGAACTGTTGGAGATGCTGAGTAGGCATGTTGGTCTGACAAGGGAGATGATTTTTCTGAGCTATTATACAGAATCGGAATTGCCTAGGCATGGTAAGGCCTTGTTGTGTCTAATAATGGTGGCTGCTAAAAAAGCAATTACTAGAAAATGGAAATCAACATCTAACCTAACTATACTAGAAGTAGTGAATATAGTAACAGAGATAAAACAACTGGAAGTGAGATCTTTAGAAAAGGGTCGGAGCAAACTACATAGGAAAAATGGGATTTGTTGGGAACAATACATACAAGGGAGGAAGGAGGTTTATAAGGTGGCAGGACTTAAATGAGCTATGTAATGTTTGGAAAATACTGGGTAGATTATAAGTGATGTATAATGTTTGCAACTGGGAGTGTGTCAGTATAGTGTGTGATGTAAAATGCTTGCAACTAGGATTGTGTCAGTGTGGTTTGTTTTCATTTGTATAAATGTATGATTTTTTTATGTAGTAAGTGATGGTTTAATAAAGATGTTTCTTGTTTAAAAAAGGTATGAATTGAATAATTTAAGTAATGTTGCTTAGGTTATATGATATATAGCAATATATGTGAAGTTACATGTTTGGTATGTTAATTATAGTCTAAGTACTTTTATATGAATGCAAATTTGCCTATGTCACAAGTGATAATTCAATAAAGGTGTTTGAGGAAAAAAAGAGTCACTTTCTCTATGGATCTCAATCTATCCTGTGACATAAACAGAACCTGCTAGATGGATTGCAGCTCCTCTGGAATAAACTCACAATTCATGTGAAGCAGAGCTCATCCCTGCCCTATTCAAATGCAACATAGACAAATGGATGGGTAACTGCAAACTCACCCCAGGGGTGGTGACCATGTCTGTCATGGACGGGGTAGTCGGTGTTTATCATAGATTTACTCTGTGAATGTCACCCATCTAACCAAGGGCAATTGGGGAAACTCATGATTAATATGGCTAGGCTTGTAAAGGCTCTAGAGCCATTAGCCTAATAACCTCCTATGAACCTATGACTGAGATGTTATTAATGATGCGTATTTCCCCAGAGAATATTGCACCACCATTTTGTGTATTTGTCTGTTGAAGGCTTAGCAGAACTACGGCACATTTAAAGAGTTAAAAAATGCTTTCAGTATGGCAGTAAACATCATCTAGCCACAGCAGGGATTCAGTAAAAGAAACATATTCCATCTTTTTGTGAACAATTGTTCTTAAAAGAGTGGTAACTCAGATTAAAGACATTAACAACAGGGATGCAAAAGCTAAATTATGTCTGTCTTTTGTGTTACAGACACTCAGAAAACACCATTGATCTCTTAGCCTGCCCACACAGTTTACTTATACTAATGGCAGACTGCATGGGGTTCTGCTGAAGCTTTTATTAGACAGAGTTTAGCAAAATGTGTTCTTTGTCGGTCATACTCAAAATAAATATTCAGATGTTCCCTCATATCTGTTTATATATCAACAGTTCATCTGGAACTTTTCTGATGTACAGATTCAGTGGTAAAAATTTTCACTAGGTAGATTTTATGCAAGTAAAAACTGGCTTTATTTTGCAGAGATCAGTTTCTTAGGAAAAAAATATACTTGATCTATGATATATGAAGCAGTGCAGTTTAGTCTGTATTTATAGCCAGAGACAGAAGGGGTGGCACATTTTCTTGATTTCATATTTATATACACAGTCATTTATCATTTTTTTTGTAGAGATGATTGAGTTGTGTGTGCGTGTATGTGTGTGCCTGTCTGTGCATGTGTGCATTAGAGTGTGCACGTGCATGTGTGGGGGGTGCCTGTTTGTGTGTACATGTGTAAGTAGGCATGCCTGTATGTGTGAGTATGTTTCTGTCTATGTGCCTGTCTGTCTCTGAGTCTGTGTGTGCATTAGTGTGCTCCTGTATGCACTATGTGCGCATGCATATGCACAGACGTGTGTGTATGTGTGTTTGAGGGTGGGTTAAATGCTTTTATCTTTCTGTTTCATTTCATTCTAAACAATAACATATGGAAGATATTTGATAAATATGTGAAACAGAAAATTAAATTAATTGAGTAATGATTCATTTGTAAGGAAATACACCATTAAATAGACAATGTGATACAGATGACAATGTCTGAGACGTGAATGTCTCAAAATCCACATCATGAAAGGAGAAAAGCAAAGCTCCATGTCAAGAATGCAGATCAGCTGAGTTGTGCCTGTAAAATCCCAAACAGAACCATGTTTAGCTACAGTGTGTTACTTGTTAGAGAAAAAGAATGTGATGGAGTACAAAGTACTTTGAAGCTTTGAAATCTGTAAAACACTTGGCATCTGCACAACAAACAACTGCAAAATGCAAAGTGTCCTGTTAAATGAATGGATTTAAAGGTTTATAAATGTTTCACGCTGATGCACTTTTCTGTGAAATAGCAAAGTGTAGCATCTACCTGTTGTTTTTCTTCTGGCCATCAGTGACCACTGTTATGCTTATCAAGAGATAAGAGCTTAACAGCACTGATAGGTATTTACCAAAACTTTATTAAGCACCTTTCTTACATTAGAAATGTTCCTGAACTCGAAGCATAATCGGTGCTATTATCAGATTGTCTGATCTTCCATCATTAATGAATATCTAAAGCATTGTGCTGAATGTCATCAAGTGCTGGCATTGATTGCAATCCTCACCAGTCACAAATCCAAGTTAGAAATGAGCAGAGCCTATCAGCCTCTCTCCCTACTGTAGGTGTAAATTGAATCCTCTGTTGATCCTTCAAGTCATCCTAGTAACAGTGTGATATACCCAGCCAATGGTCAGTATCTGCCCCTTACCCTTATATCCATTCCAATGTTGTTAAGAGTTTTATGTCCCCATGAATCTAGCAAACACTAAAGCCCTTTCTAAAACTCTTCCCATTACTGCAGCAATTTGACTCCATGAGCTACTTCAAAACAGCCTGACAGAGATTAAAATCCCCTGCTGTCCCCTAGTACTCACATCATCCAGTATAGCAGTAACCAGATCATATTTTTAGCTCTTCCATTGAGCACATCAGTAGTCTGTGCTTTTTCTGACATTGTCACCTAGCAGTCATTCATGTCCTCTTCTGGCTATCACATGCAGCTTAGCAACAGATGTCATCCCCCTATCATTTACTTCAGTAAGAGATGAGTATCTTTTCACCTCCAATACACACGCTTGTTTACACAAATATACAAACACACTCAAATCACTCAAATGCATATGTACACACACACATGCACACACACGCACAGACGTGCGCGCGCATGGACACACATACACACACACACATGCACACAATGTAACAGACAGCATATACATAGACAAACAAGGACAGGTGCACACACTAACAGACAACATACACATAGACAAAGCACTTGCAGACTGACAGAAAGACAAACACACACACACACACACACACACACACACACATGCGGTTTCACTTCATAATCTCGAAATGCTGAAATATCGAATTTCAGCATTCCAAGACCATGAAGCTGAAAATGCAGAATGCTGAAAGTGCATAAGAGTGAATTTGAATATCTCAAATCTGCACTTATGCATTTCCAGTAAGTTACATGAAGTCTTTGGCTGGTATGGTGTTTAGAATTGAAGGTGAGTGAGTGTATGTGTGTGTTTTTGTACGTAGTATGTGTGGGTAAGGTAGGGAGGTGTAACTATGAGTGTGAGTGTTGGATTTGTTGTTGTTTGTGTATGTGTGATGTATATTTGTGTGCAAGCGAGTGTAGAATGCTGTGGTGTGATTTTTTTTTTTTAGTTATGTGCGATCTCGGAGTTTGGTATATATAAGTAGGGGGATGTGGGGGGCTTACATGTAGTGTAGGGTTGTGTGATTTGTTTGCTGTGGGTGGAATGCTGTGTGTGTTATGTGGTGTATGTATGTTCGTGATTGTGTGATTCGTGATTTTGGGTTTCGGGGTTGTGAATAGTTTGCCTTCATAGTTTTGAAATGCTGAAATTCGAAATTTCAGCATTTCAAGATTATGAAGTGAAACCGCGCATGCATATCCACACAAAACATACACATAAACACACAGACTGATGTGATACTGGTCTTAATCTACAGCAGTCTGCTTCCCTTTAAATATTTGCAGTCATGGACAGTCATGAAAAAATTATGTCTCTTTACCCTGTGAAGTGGGACTCCATTTCAGTTACCACTACTCATCCACCTTGTACATATTTGTTAGCAAATGGTCTGACCATCTTCTTGGATCTTCTGCTATTTCTCCAAGTCTAATTTCCTAGGTCAAACAACTACTGCAGCACAGTCCTTGTGATAATGTAGTGAATAATGATGCCACTTTGGAAATGGACCTCAACCTTTTTATGTTTAGGACCACACAGTGTAGTGTACTGCCTATGCACTGCAGTGTTGTCATGCCTTTAACATATTCTCATAGCCATGAATCTACGCCCCAATCAGTTTGGTTTTGTGTAGGACAGTTCCTACCTCCTAAATCTGCTAGCTTTTTTGAAAAGTTAAAGAGGCCTTAAGCAGGGGTCACTCAGTGCATGCTGCTTATCTTGTGTGTGCATTTATATTTACCTATACACAAAGATCATCAACATAATGGTTCTATCCTCCTTTATTTTTTAACCTTCCAACTACATGCACAGTCCCAGTACTTAACAAACATAAATAACTGCACAGCCTTTTGTTTCATAATGTTATTAGATTTCCATTAGAAAGTCACATTACTTTGAAATCTAATCATATACAATGTTTATATTTAGTTCAATTATTTTTGTTTATATCACTTGCAGTTTTGACCTCTGCTTGCATTAGTCTGTCCTCACTTGTTATCATTGATTGCTTTTACTATATGTTTCTGCTGCAAACACCGGCTTAAGTCACAAGTACCCAAAGATCACCGCCTCAAAGGCCTCAAAGCCAAGGACTCGATTGCCTTGTAGCTTGTATAGGCTGTCACTCACACTTGAACTCAAATATAAGTTCAGGCAAGGAGCTGCCACACCTTATCTGAAGACATTGTTCACATTTGAGTGAGGTGAAGTATGGCATCCACAGGGGGGGGGGTGTAGATCAGGGTAAAGACTGAGAGAGGTTAAATTTAGGGAGCAGAAGGGCTGTTTTACTTTTAGGAAGTGGGAAGGAGTTTAAACGTTAGGAAGTGAGAAGAGAATTTAAGGTTAGACAGTGGGAGAGGACTTGTAGGTCTACAGACGGGGTTTAGGGTTAGAAAGCAGGAGGGGAGTTTATGGTTAGAGAATGATCTGGAAATTTAGGTTTAGAGCTAGTGGCTGGAGTTTTAGGTATAAGGAGTGATTTATGACTTTAGGTTTACAGAGGGTGAACAAAGTTTCAGAGTTAGAGAGTGAGGGATCAGTTTAGGAATAGGGGGTTAGGTTTAGAGGTAAGCCTCTGATATGGCTTAGTAGCTTTTTAGGGTCAAGTGTTGGGAAGGCTAAGTACTACAATCAGGCTTGTGGAAGTTAGAGCCTTGCCTTTTCCAACAAGTGACAGCAAGCATGTTGCAAGCTATTAGCATGCAAGCACTTTTAGTAGACTCATATTAGGTTGTTATTGAAATTATTCAATTTACTAAGTTTTACCTTTGTGTGTGTGTGTGTGTGTGTGTGTGTGTGTGTGTGTGTGTGTGTGTGTGTGTGTGTGTGTGTATATATATATATATATATATATATATATATATATATATATATATACATATATATATATATATATATATGCCTGTCAGATAAATATACTTCTCTCCTAGGTTCTGGTTGAAATGCATCCTACAGGACCATCTCACTACCATGCTTGTCAGATAATAGTTTTTCCTTTCAAAGGTGGTGACTACTAAATAAACCATTGTATTGTAATATAAAATGTTAAAGGCATTTCATTTATAAGTCCAAAGTATGAGAACTGTGATAGATCTCGTATTAATTATGATAGTTAAGAGAAACATAAGAGACATAAACTGTGAAAGCTAGTAAAAATTGTTTAGCATATTTATCTGCCCACTCTCCTTTTTACTGGATACCTTGCAGATCCTGTTAAACCTATTGCAATAAAGAAAAGTTGTAAGACATCCTCATCCCTTTGCATAAGGACCACACTGAAGTAAGCCAGCAAGGCACTTAACAGCACTATTAGGAAATATGAGTATAGTTTGAGATTAAAATTGCGTCAAAAAAAGCTGCAAATTGTTCTTCGGTTATGAAGGGAAATTAAAGAATAATGTCCAATGAGGTGTTAAATTTATACATAATAATATTGTATATTTTGATCCCAAGGCTATAGCTAATATATAAGCAGAAACATTTAGTGCTAACATTGTGCTAGTTACCCACATTATTACCCACAGTATCTCTGAACATTTAGGTTACTTCTGATATCATTTTGCAATAATTCTTAAAATCTCTGTCAAAGGCTAAAAATAATAATTCCATGGGAGTAGAGCAAAAACTGGCTGCATTCTTATCAGTGCCAAGCATGTACTATCCGAGCATTTACTTATGCTGTCCATCCTTAGCCTATGCATGGTTTTTATGCCTGATGCCTTGAAGACAGCCAGTATGACTCCCCTACATGAAAGTGGCCACTCTACAGACTCATGTTATTATAGGCCCATCAACCTGACTACCCTTATATGCAAAGTCATGGAGTGTGCTATTCCAAAACTCATTTCTGCAGACAGAGGCAACTTAACTAATCTAGACCTCAATCAGTTTGATTTTGTTAAGGGTAGGACCTTCCCTTAAACCTAGTAAGTGTAGCTCAGTGTGTGTGATATATCTTTAAGAAGCTTTCCAGTGAGTCAGCACATGCATATAAGTACTGTGGATGTGCAAGCAAGAATGCCATTTTGGGTGAGCAGCCAGTGTAAGCATGCAAGTATGTAGTCAGTCAGTTAGTTAGATAGTTTGTTTAAGTTTAATGTTCCTGCCATCCACTCTGATGTATTTGTATACAATAAACTACTTAAACGAAAACCCAAGCTTCAACCTCTTCTTAATGTGCATAAGAAGAGAGACAGTAAGCTTCACTGAAAAAGTTATAGAGGCTATAGGCACTGGTCACTCAATGCATGCTGCTTATCTTGATCTAGTCAATGGTTTAGACTATTTCTTGTGCTTGTGTTATTGAAAAAGTAGACAAAATTAGTGCAAACCCCTAGGATATCCACTTGATTGCAAATTGGGTGTCCAACTTATCCCATGTGGTAAAAGTTGCTGCTACATTCTCTGAACATAAAATTATATGTACTGGAGTACCACAGAGATTAGTGCTGAGTTCTCTTCTGTTTAGTATTTATTTTGCAGACATCCAAACCAATATCTAGGCTTGTGAGTTGACCAAGTTTTGCAATGACTGCAAGCTGGACATTTTTCTACACTCATCTACTGATAATAAACAGCACTAGCAAGGGCTAGAATATTTACATACCTGATGTACAGAGAATGGTCTCAGGCTAAATATAAAAAAAAAAATACAATATAAAAGAATCTAGCAAAAAAAGCTGCTCCTACCTCATTTGTTATAAACGGTACTCCTCTTCAGACAGATACAGTAATGAGAGACCTTAGTACTTATGTGGACAGTCCCCTCCCCTCTGATTTACTCATCATATTGCCACCACGATCAGGAAATTCTTCTATCTAACCAGGTTAGTTTCAATGACATTATCTACAAGCTCAAAAGATGTACTGCTTCAACTGTTTTCTTCTATTATTGAACACATCATCAAATACCATCCCCTTTTGGTATGTATAAATCCAGTCATATTGCTCAGCTGGAGAGGCCCCAAAGAATTCTAATCAAAAAAGCTAAAGGACTTAAACCTGTCAACTGTCCCAGTAGATTTACATGACTCTTCTTATACATAGTAGCCCGCAGGTCCCTCCAAAGTGTCTCAGTTTTTGTGCTATGAAAGACCCAATCATATTTTATCTCCTATTTATTTGCAAAATCAGTTGGTCTATAAACATATGCACTACAGACCTAAATCTACACCAAAAAATAAATAATATTTGCTGGAGTGCCAGGTTCCTTACTCAACATTTTCCCAGCCTATGGAATAATTTGCCATTACAGATCAAATAACCTACTACTTTGATTACCTCTAAGGCTAGTCTTGACGATTGGATTAGTAAACACAAATTTACACCAAGGTTATCTTACACAGCTCTTTTAATGCTTACAGTTTGCAAAGTGAACACTAGTCAGTACTTAAAAAAATAACAAAATTATTTAAGTGCATCTACTTTAATCTGGCATCTTATTGCTTGCTAGCATTGTATTGTTGCTGTGTTCCTAAACCTTATTTAATCCAATTGCCCCACACGATTGCTTTTTTGTGCATTACATTCATTCCTTAGTGCTGGCACTTTATCCTGATCTACTGTCTTTAGGACTTTTACTGAAAGTTGTTTGAGTTTTTTTCAAATCTATTCAAATACAATCACTTTTTTCCATTTTTGCTTAAGGGGTCGAGGAGCCAGTTCAGCAGTGACAATCATCTAGAACTGATGTTCACACTGCTGGGTTGCTGGGGGTCTTTTAAATATATATATATATATATATATATATATATATATATATATATATATATATATATATATATATCTACACACACACACACACACACACACACACACACACACACACACACACACATATATATATATATATATATATATATATATATATATATTTTTTTTTTTTTTTTCCCCCTGGGTTCATAGATTCCCTTGTTGCACTTACATATTTTTGCTTAATTGCTTCAAGACTATATTTTAAGCAAGCAATAAAGCTTGGAGATAGTGGACCACCTAAAGATGATGTAAGGCACAAGACAGCAGGCAGAGAGCCTCTCCACCCCTGGGTAGTATATAATTTCCCCTAAAAGACAACTTCAGAGGACATTTTTGCATTTAGATAATGGGTTATCTGTTAAATTGTTTTGTATTTGCACTTTATTAGTTTATGTTTATGTTTTTATGTTCCATTGCAGGGCTAGCCACTTGATGGTGTAAAATATGGCTCTAGGTGAATTGGTCATGTTGCCAAATGTTGCCAAATGTGCATGGGTAGTTACTGGTAATAAGTGGGTTGAGGACCCGTCCTACTCTGACCTACACCAGGGACCCATGCTAACAGTGGGAAGGGTGTATGTGCCTCTACTGGCCAGTGCGTGCTCGCCATAAAGCCCAGCAGCCCTGAGTCAATAAGCTACTGGCCAGCTGGTGTCTAAGTTGCCCAGTCTGGGTTAACTGAGATAGCTCTGTTGAGTGAAAGCTTAACGTAAAACCAGTCAACCGGCAAAACATGAACTGAGAATTGTTACACTTAATGTAGGTTCACTGACAGGATTCAGCTTGGAAGTAGATGACATAATGATACAGAGGAGGCTGGACATCCTATGTATCCAAGAGACAAGATAGAAAGGCAGTGCAGCAAAGCCACTTGGTGTGGGATCCAGAATCTGCTACTCAGGAGGGGGACAGGCTAGAAATGCTGTGAAAATTGTGGTGAGAGAGAAGCGTCAGAAGGCAATGAGGGATATCATCAGAATTAGCAACAGACTCATGGCAATCAGACTCCAGTATAATGACAAGTCAGAATTCATAATCTCTGCCTATACCCCACAGTAGGGCTGTGATAGTGAGGAAAAGAATGTATTCAGACAACAGTTGCAAGACCTACTAGATAAAGCATGACAACATGAATTGGTGTCAATGATGGGTGACTTGAATGCACATATCAGGACAGACAGAACAGGATACAAGGACTGCCTGGGTCCACATGGGTAGGACAAGAGGAATAAGGGAGGCAAGGCCATTCTAAACTTCTGTCTGGCAAATGGCTTGATAGTAGCCAACACATGCTTCAGAAAGAGAGACAGTCACAAGATCACATACAAGAGTGTCCAATATACAACTCAGGTAGACTTTCTCCTAGTAAGGAAAAGGCACTGAGGTAGAATCAATGATTGCAAAGTCATCCCCAGTGAAATGGTCAGCCCACAGCATAAACCACTGGTTGCCAAAATCAGCTGCAAGCAGTGGTCAGAGAAGGCTCTAAGGTCAACAGAGACCAGGCTGAAGACCTAGAAGTTGGCTGCAGAGAAAATACAACAGTTCAGGGAATTACTCAGGGCCCTAGCACCCAAAGAAGAGGAGGAAATAGGTGAAGTTGAAGAAGAATGTCAGTGCCTCAAAACAACATGTATGAGGACTACAAAACAGATATGTGGCTGAGCCCGGTACGGAAATAATGTACATAAGGAAAGCTGGTGGTGGAATGTAGAAGTCTAGAAAGGAGAAGGAGTGCAGGCAAAGTGGGAGCTGGAAAAGACTGACAAGGCTAGGAAGGAATACTGGTTGGCTAACAAAAAAGCTAATAAAGGAGTTGCAATAGCAAAGAATAGGGCATCAGATGCCCTCCACCTACTTCTGGAAAGTGACTCAGTAGGTGGCACAAAGAAACTTTATCATGTTTCAAGGCATAGACAGAGAGGTAAGGAAAATAGTCAGACACCCTTCATAAGGGATGCCAGCAACAACCTGCATCAAAGGCAGATGGGAGGAGTGCTTCCAGCAGCTTCTAAATGAAGAAAACCACACAGAAGCTGTACTGCCCTAGACACAGCCTAAAATGAGCAAGAAGATCCCATCCTAGAAGAAGTAAGAATAGCATTAAGGAAAATGAAGTCAGGTAAAGCAGCAGGCTCAGATGAAGTCACAGCAGATATGATAAAGATGCTGGGTGAGATGTAGAGAAATGGCTCCTGAGGGTACTAATAGCAGTGTGGAGAGAAAGGCGTATCACAAATCACTGGAGAATAAGCATACTCATGTCAGTGTACAAGAACAAAGGGGACTTCCACAACTGCAGGCAGTACAGAGGCATCAAACTCCTATCACATTACATGAAAGTTATGGAAAGGGTGATTAATAAACAGATACGCAGAGCAGTAGAATGTAAGATGGGAGATGAGCAGTTCACATTCAGATCAGAATGCAGCACAACTGGCCCAATGTTTGCATTTAGACAGATAGTTGAGAAGAAGCTAGAGATGAAGAAAGAGACCAACTGGACATTCCTAGACTTAGAGAAAGCATATGGCAAGGTCCCACGAAAGCTGATCTGGGCAGTACTGCAATTGTTTGAAGTTCCAGAAACACTGGTAGAATTAGTGCAGGTTATGTACAAGAACCCAATGACTCAAGTACAAACAGTGTTCAGCCTCACAGAGGGGTTCCCAGTGGGAGTGGGTGTATACCAGGGTTCAGCTCTGAGCCCACTGCTGTTAATACTGGTGATGGACTACATTAGCAACAGGTTGGAGTGGACAGATCATCAAAGCTGCTGTATGCTGATGATGTGGCATTACAGGCAGACTCTGAGCAAGAACTTCAGCAAAGGATAGGGGAATGGAATGCAAAACTGAAGGCACATGGGATGAAACTAAGCACAGATAAGACAGTGGTAATGGCAGCAAACGGGAAATCAGAAGACGCTGAGAATTAAGATAGAAGGGAAGATAGTGGAACAGGTAAATAGCTTCAAGTATCTATGATGGGTGGTTGAGGAGAAGGGACATCTGAATGAAGAAGTCACAGCTAGAGTCAGCGCATCTGCATCCAACTGGCATAGAGTGTCAGGTGTAGTCTATGACAGAAAATGCTAAAGAAGCTGAAAAGTAAGGTGTATGAGACAGTGGTGTGACAGTACCTGGGAAGTAATGGCAAAGCAGATGAAGAAGCTAGAGGTGATGGAAATGAAGTGCTTTAGAAGGGTGGTAGGATGTACACTATGGGACAGACGAAGAAATGAGGACATAAGAGCAGAAGCCAAAATAGCTCTAATTGCAGAAAAGATCAAAGAGAACAGATTATGGTGGTTTGGACACGTGCAGAGAAGCAGAAGACAATCCAATGAAGAAGATATGGGACAGACAGGAAGAAGGTAAGAAGAAACAAGGATTCCAGCAAAAAGGTGGATGGCTTGTATGAAAGAAGATCTACAACAGTCAGGCATGGATGTTGAAGAAGGCAGGAGGGTGGCATTGGATCGAGAGAGATGATGATAGTTAACACGATTCCCGAACCGCATGTAGAAAATGGGAAAAAGGGAGCTGTTGATGATGATGATTATGATGCTTATGTTTTTATGTATTTAACGTGAAGTAGCTCTTCCTCCTAATGTTTCAAAGTTACTGTAACGTGCAATTGCCATTGGAGGAAGTATTTTACAGTCAAAATATAAGTTATAAAAATATTTAATGTACATGCTTATGTGAAAAACACATACACACACACACACACACACACACACACACACACACACACACACACACACACACACACACACATATACACAAATGAATCCAGCAATTATAGTTACTTTCTTGATTAAATATACCTCAGATGTCTCTTGGTAATCAAATAAATGAGAACAATTCATACAGTGCAAGGCATTGCAACCCTCATGCATCTAAACTGTCCTGAGTTTGCAAAATATCACTGCTTTTGCCTATATATTTTTGTCCTTAGAATAGGTTTGATTTTCTGGTAACTTCTTGAGGATTACAATGAATCGATAGAGCCATATATTATTCATACTTATACTGCTCAGACTCTGCCTGTCAATAAAAAGCCTCTTGTTGTAATTCCTTTTTAAATGAATTAGAGGCACATTTAACAACTGGCCTTGACAGCATTCTTGAGTGAAGTTGAAAGATATGCATTCTCTCTCTCTCTCTCTCTCTCTCTATTGCTCTCTTGCGCTCTTGCTTGCTCATTCTCTTTGTTTATCTGTCTCTTACACACACACACACACACACACACACACACACACGCACACACGCACACACGCACACACGCACACACACACATGCAAGGGGAAGGTAAAACAGCACAGCTTGTTTATTGTTTTTTTTTTAATTTCATGCTCATTAAACAGCAAAGCCACATTTAGCGAGAGTAAAAAAAAAGAGGGCATCCATTTGCTTTTATTTCAGTCCATGACTCAAGTTAGCTTAGTATACTGCCATGAAGTGGAAGATTTGTTTTTACTGGACAATATCTTACATTGATACCCTACTTAAAATGTTCATTCTTCAATAGGATATCATTATACATTTTGCCCATTAAGTGGTTTTTGGTGCAAGCAATGCATCTTTTCTGTCACAGGGTGTAGCACAATGGCTTGCTGGTTAAGCGTTCCACCTCACAGATCAAAGATGTGAGTCTGCAGTCTGATTTCCTGATATTGTCATTTTGGAATTAAATGTTCTAACTATATGCTTCTCTGAGTACTCCCATTTTGTCAAGACAACAAAAAGCTTGTTGGCTGTTTGACTCGTGTAAACTGACTATATTTACTGCATTTATCTTTGCCCTTGTGGTTGGGGTCACAGTTGAAAAGAGTCTGTGAAACTTCAGTTCATTTACTGAGCTAAAGGAGATATAAACAGTCACTTAAAAGACAAACTTCCAATTGATAGCAGGTTAACATCACCAGGCTCATTAAAGGGACACTGAATAGATATTAGTACAAAGAGCAAGCATCAAAATGTACAAAAGACTACGCAAAAGCTGCACAGAGATCCACTGCTATATATACCACTGTGATTATGGAAAACGTATCAGTCATGCACATGCACCAGTGATAGCAATGACACTGAAAGTGCCACTGCACCGTACCAGTGGCAGCAATGACACTGAAAGTGCCATTGCACTGACAACAGAACATGATGCATACATTTATACTTCCCCCTCAAAAGCAGAATTACAGAGTACTATTTAAAGGAGCAGGACATACTATGTGCAAAGTAACAAAGAAGCCCAAGAAAGCAGTAACAGTTAAATAATATTACAAAAAAAAAGGAATTGTCATGGCAGCAAAGGTCAAATACCAGAACAGACAGCAGACATGGGGAGAGAAGTGAAAACATCAGAAGCACCAAAGCAGCACACAGAAGAGAGGTCATGTACATGGAATTAAGGAACCATATGGTGTACACAAAATACCATAGACCTCCACACAGCAGTGGAATATACTGAAAGGTAAGGCAGTAGGGAATCAAACAGAGCTTAATGTAGAGATCACTAAAGGCTCAGGAACAGAGGGGGAGCTAGCTGTTCTTGCACAAAGAGGTGTCCCCAGATCTGGTGCCTCCAACATTATTTTCAGGGAAACAAAAAAGAAATTTCCCTCTCCTTTTGAAACGTAGCACTATAGCAAACTGCCTGCTATATTTGCAGCAAGCACCTGTTACAGTTTATGCCATACACAGGGCACTACAATACTTCAGTTCTGACCACAAATGCAATTCCGATATTCAGTCTGCCTGTAATGAACTGATGACACAGAGAGCTACAGTGTTTGAGCACAAATGCAATACCAGTATTCAATGTCAGTAATTCACTGAAGACCAATCTAGATGTGCCAATTACGCCCTAGGGAAGCTACCCCCTTCGCCCCACTACAGTTATGTTTCTGGTCAGACAGTAATGATGAGCACACCACACAGTGAGAAGCTAGTCAAACAATAACTATCAGGTTATAATAGAAAAAAATACAAGAGGGTGTCTCAGATACTGGGACATACAAGATGTACACAGCCAGAGGAGTCAACATCCAGTGTAAAAGACACATGCAGCAAATGTATATAGCATAAAAAGCATGACAGGTCAAACACATGACAAGCAGCTAATGGTTCCAAATAACAGAAAAAAAGGAATGAAAAATGTACAATAACTATTGGAAGGCAAATTCATGCCTCACAGATATGCACATACTTAAGAGCACTGACTCTTACAAACACCCATGATTAAGCTAGACATATTTGCACCATGACTACTCCTGAAGGAGTGAAAGGGTGAACACTGTTAAAAGATGGTGTTCAAGTTTTCTTCCTAGAGAAAAAAAATAGCTTATTTGTTGGCCCAAAAGTCATTTCTGGAGAACAGTACATGGCTAATTAACATTAGCGAGTCCCACAGACTGCCATATTAGCATGCAGCTTCCATCAAGAAAAGTCTCTGTGAACTGGCCAACACCAGGGGAAAACCATGGCAGGATACAAAGTTAAGATTTCTTCATCACGGTAAGCCTTACTTTATCTCAGCATATCTCTCCAGATGGTAATGCCATGTATATATATATATATATATATATATATATATATATATATATATATATACATATATATATATATATATATATATATATGGGTCTACCTGACATGGTCGACAGTTCATATGGTCGACAGTTTATTTGGTCGACAGTTCATTTGATCGACAAGCATTTTAGGTGGGGGGCTTCGCCACCCACACCCCCCAATGTGGGGGGCTGTGCCCCCCACACCCCCCCATAACTATATATATCAACTCCAGGGTTGCACAACATTGGGGAAGGGGGCAAATCTGCTTGTCGACCAAATGAACTGTCGACCAAATGACTGTCGATCATATGAACTGTCGACCATGTCAGGTAGACCCATATATATATATATATATATATATATATATATTTATGTATATATAAATATATATATATATATATATATATATATATATATATATAAATATATATATATATACATATATATATATATATATATATATATATATATATATATATATCTATATATATATATATATATATATATATATATATATATATATATATATATATTAGTATATATATATATATATATATATATATATATCTATATATATATATATATATATATATATTAGCGGTGGTGGTGCTGCGGTAGCCTTGTCGCCTCACAGTTAGATGTTGCCCGTTCGATTCTCAGTTAGAGCGTCTTCTGTGTGGCGACATGTGTGAACGGGCATTCCTCCGTTGAACGTTGTGCATTAGGCCCGGCAAGCCAGCACATAAAACTCTACTGCCAATCATTAGCAGACCGGAGTTCCGCTGTGGCGACCCCTAGCTGGGAAAAGCCGAAAGACACAAACAAAGTATATATATATATTAGTATATATATATATATATACATATATATATATATATATATATATATATATATATATATATATATATATATATATATATACGGCATTTAGATATATAGGTTCATAGGTAGGTACTAGGCTATCATCCCTAGGGCCTATATAAGCCAAGCCAAAAAGGTAACCTGGCTTTCGCCACCCAAGGAAATTATGTTCCTGTGCCCCTGTCAAGCAGAGCCACAGAAGTGATCCCTGGGATGAATTTCTTATCTCTCATCCAATCATCAAGATTTTTCTTGAAGAGTGCTAATTAGGAGCTTTGTTTGATATAGATAAGCAGTTTGTTACAGAGTATGGGAAGTCTCTGGGACAGGAATCTATCCCTCCAGCATGTTCTATTTACTGTGGTGACAATGCTTAGGTCCCTCACTTTACTAAACAGCATAGATTTATCACATGCTGTAAGCTTACTAAATTCCACCCTGACACCTTTAAATCTCTTCTCTCAAAATTTAACTGGAATTTCCTTACCCAACTACCCCTTGATGATGCTGTCCTGTCTTTCAACCCCACCTTTCTCAGTATTCTTGACTCACTTTCCCCAATTCACACAGTCTGTATTAAATCTAATATATCTCCATGGCTATCAAATTCCACCAGCATCCTAATGAAAACTAGAGACAAAGCATGGAAAACATGGACCACAACAAACCTGCCTGCAGACTTGCTAAAATACAAAGAACTTAGAAATCAGACCAAAAAGCATATTAATAAAGGTAAAAGAGACTTCTGCTATAATGCACCATCAGCCTTGAAATCTAACCCCAAACAATTTTGGTTGTCCTGGTTGTCCCTGCTCCCCCAATCCTTGTCCTGAAAACACTCCCAAAGATACTGCCTCCAACTTCAACACATATTTCATTGACTATATATCCAGACTATTTAACCCCAGTGCCAATTCTTCTACCTTTAATAATATTTCAACCACTCTCTATCAAATCCCACTATACTCTCATCAAATTGTTTTCCCTCAAACCTGTACCCACCAGCTACATCAAATCCTTACTTTCTAAACTCAAACCTTGCTCAGCTTCTAGTGACAGCATTCCTTCCCTTTTCCTTCAGTTAACTTCTGACTCTCTTGCTCTCCCTGTATCTATCTTAATCAACCGCTCCATTTCAGAGTCCAAAGTCCCCTCCATATGGAAACAATTCTTCACTCTACCAATACATAAAGGAGATAACTCCTCTGACATCACTAATTTTAGACCAATTGCCATCCTCTCTCTAAAACTCTAGAATAATGAATAAATAAGTTATGCACTACCTACTCTCTGAAAATCTGCTCACACCTACTCAACATGGCTTTAGACCAAAGCATAGTACAACTACTGTCCTATTATCATTCCTTAATACTATAGCCCTTGTTAGAGATAACAACAAACTTGTCTCCTGCCTATTCTTAGATCTCTCTAAAGCTGTTGACACCGTCTCTCATCCTCTCTTTCTGCACAAACTAACCAAGCTTAATTTCTCCCCTGCTACTGTTGCATGGTTTTCCAGCTACCTCACTGGCAGATCTCAAGCAGTAAAGTGGCAATCTGCACTTTCCCCTCTTCTCCCAGTTAAAATGGGTGTTCTTCATGGTTCCATCCTTGCTCCACTACTTTTCAATATCTTCACTAATCTTCTTTATTCTTACTGTCCTCAGTCATCACTGGTCCAATATGCTGATGACTCTACTGTCATCACTATTACTGACTCTCCCTCCGAACTCATCTCTACAACACAGACTTCCTTTAACTCAGTAGAAAACTGGCTCTCTGATAGCCAGCTTATCCTTAACCCAAAACAACTCAGCTACTGCTTTTTCTTCCTAAAAACTACAACCACATTAAATCCACTTTTACAATCCTGTCCCTCAATAACACACACATTGAGATAGAAACTAGCACTAAACCCCTTGTTGTCATCATTGACGACCAACTTAAATTTGATCTACACATTAATGACTGTATCAATAAAACTCATCAGAAACTAGGGCTCCTCTACAGCAACAAAAAGTTTCTCACCAATGAAGCTAAAGTAACTCTCACTTATGCCTACCTCCTACCAAGTCTATTTTATGGCTCTCAAATTCTTACTTGCCTCAACTCCACACTCCTTGCCAAACTTGAATCTACAACAAGACAGTCAAATTTGCAGCACATGAAACTTACAAGTCATATAACTGTCTCTCACTCTATCACCTTAACTGGCTTGAACTTCCTCACCAGCTTCTTCTCCCTCAAGTCCAGATCATTCACTCCATCCTTTATCAGCCTTGTTACTGTCCTCCCTTATCATCTGTCATTTCCCATTATTCACCTGCTAGATCCCTCCGAAGCTCTAACCTAGATCTGCTACACATCCACAAACCTAAAACTAAAAAAGAATTAATTATCTATAGCTAGAATCCTTCCAAGGCATGGAACAACCCCCCACTAGAGATTAGGTCACTCAAGCAATGTAGTCAAGTCAAACTAGCCACTAAAGAATACCTGTTTAGCCAGTGGAAGTGCCTCTGTACCCCCCCCCCAAAACAGTTTATCAACCCTAACTGCACACCTGTATCTGCTCTCAACCTATTCAACTTTCTCTAACTCTCTAGACCTTGTCTCACATTACCTTCTTTATCCTAAGCACATTACATAATTCTTATCTGCATAATGTAAGATTGTATGTCTGGTGACAAATATATTGTTAGTCCTTCTGAATGATATAGGATTCTAAATCTGACAGACATAATGATTAGTTTACTGCAGTAAATCCTTGTTTTTTATGTATATGTTGCTTTGAATATTTTCTGTAAACCAGCTGTTTGTTTACTTATGGTTGTAAATTATAATTTGTAGAACATGTAGAGCTTTTTTCTCTCGGTCTCTGCTGAAAAAGGGCTACTTAGCTCAGTCAGACAAGCCCAGTCAACAAATGTAAAATAAAAAAAAAAAATAAAAAAAATATATATATATATATATATATATATATATATATATATATATATATATATATATTAATGTATAGTTTCACTTCAAAACTTCGAAAACTCAAAACATCCAATTTCAAAACTGCGAGATCATAAGATTGAATATTCAAAACATCTAAAACTCATAACATCAAATTTCACAACATCGAAAATGTATAAAATTGAGTAGTATGTCATCAAAAATGTAAATGTTATAGTTTTTTCTATTAATGTGTATATAGTGCCACACTGTACATGTTTTTAGGCCACACAGGTAAAATGATTTAGACATTATGTGTACATTCTTTATGGTGATCGCAATGCAGTGGGGTTAGGAAATTAACTTTTTTCCCACTGTAGTGCGATCTCAGAGTTGGTATAGTTAATTTACAGGGTGTGTGGGGGGCAGAGCTCCCAACTTGGGGGGTGTGGGAGGGGCTTGCCTCCCTGCAGAAACATAGTAAAAAGTGAGTTTTTTTCATTTGATATTGACATAGGTGGAGAGGATGTTATTTATATTTGCTTTGTAGTTTTCGATGTGAGATCCGATGTTATGAGTTTTATATGTTTTGAATTTTTTATTTTATAGTCTTGCTGCTTTGAAATTCGATGTTACAAGTTTTTGACGTTTTGAAGTACTATATATATATATATATATATATATATATATATATATATATATATAGATCTATTTACAAACTCGAAGTTTCAAAACTTCAAACTGCAAATGGTCAAAACCATAATATTGAAGTTTTGAAACTTTGAAATTGTAATAAAAAAAAATACAAAAAAATGTTTTTCTTACATTTTTGTAGGGGGCAAGCCCCCCCCCGTACCTCACACACCCCCTGCTAAATAAGTATACCAACTCCAAGATTGCACTACAGTGAGGAAAACAGTAAATTTCCCATTCTGCGCTATATGGCAATTTCCTTTCAAAACATTCAAAGTTTCAAAACTTCGATCTTATGCTCTCGACTATTTGCAGTTACGAGTTTTGAAACTTCAAGCTTGTGAAGGGAATATATGGCCATTTGCAGTGTGAAGGGGAAAAAAAATATATATATATATATATATATATATATATATATATATATATATATAGTTTCATATGGTTAATATTACATTATCATGTTTTCAGAAACTTGAAATTCATATGGTTGGGACCATATGCTCGAGTTTCTGCAAACTCTTAATAAAAAAAAAAAAATCTATGTTTTTGCAGGGGGACAATATATACCAACTCCAAGAGTACAATACAGTTGCGAAAACTGTAAATTCCTCTATCCCCACTGCACAGTAATCTACATACAAATCCTTTAACAAGGAATTTACCCTTTCCCTCATATAAGTTCAAGTCTTAGAGTTTGTATATATAATTTGCAGCTGGTATGGGAAGCACAGCCACCGACATAATGGATGTAATTTTTTATTTATTTATTTTTTGCTTGTTTGAGTTTTTGGAAACTTAAATGTATGGTCCTGACCATATGAATTTACAGTCTGCAAAAACTAGATAATGTGATATAAACCCACTTTCATGTGTGTGCATATATAATATATATAGAGATATAGCTAGAGATAGATACAAATATAGATGGATATAGATATAGACATACATATACAGATGTAGATGTAGGAGTAGATAGATGTATGTATGTATATATGTATGTAGAAAAATCACACTATTTCTGGGGCTTAAGGTGAAGATAAATAAATAAATAATGTCATAATTATTTTAACAAGCAAATAGTGAACTAACAAAATAAATAAATAAGTGAATTTTGTTTAATCGCCACATTGTTATTCAAAACCAAAATATCTGAAATTCGGAAGATCACTATTCAAAACATTAACATTCTCAATGTCAGAAAACACACACATTTTCCTGTGCCTCCTGACATGTCCCTCCCACACCCCCAGACAAATAATATAATGTGTGTGTGTGTGTGTGTGTGTGTGTGTGTGTGTGTGTGTGTATATATATATATATATATATATATATATATATATATATATATATATATATATATATATATATAGATACAAGCCTTGCCCATAGGATTACCCTGGCATCGTGCCACCTGACCTCAGTTCCCAGTGCCTCTGTCGAGTAGAGCCACTGGAGTGATCCCCAGGGTAAATTTTCTATTTCCTATCCATTCATCAAGATTTCTCTTGAAGAGGGCCAGTGAAGTGCTCTGCTTGCCATGTATGGGAGGTCTATTCCATAGCATGGGCAGTCTCTGGGTTAAGAACCTGTCCCTCCAGCATGTTCTGTTGATTGTGGCAGTGAGGTTGAGGTCTCTGGAGCATGTGGTGTGGATAGATTGGGATTTCTTTAGATGTAACATTTCTAATAGAGCTGAGTCAGACATGGCTTTGTAAGTCAAGCAGAGATCTCCTCTAAGTAGGTGATATAAGACAGAGAATAGTTGGCGTTTTTTGAGTCTGTCCATACAGGACAAGTGTGTACGGCCTGGGCTCCTCTTTGTGAGGTACTTTTGTGGCCTCTCCCGTTGTTGCAGGTGTCTAGTGGGGGACATGCCAAATGGGGCATTGTACTTGATGATTGGCCTAATGAGGGAAGAGTTGAGGGAGACAATGACCTTTTTCTTCCTGGATGCAAAACCCTTAGTAATGAGATGTGCCACATAGAAGGACTTTCTGACCACAGTGGCAATGTGGTGGTCAAAATAGAGGCTTCTGTCAACCTGTGTTCCCAGATCTCTTATAATGCCTTCTGTGTTCAGTGGACTACAATCAATGTGGTAATTCAAAGGAACCGGGTTTTTATTAAAGGAGATAACAACACCTTTTTTGGCATTGAGCTTAAGGCGATGGTTCTGACACCAGTCACTGGTCTCACTGAGGCCTTTCTGTAGGATGTCACCATCACTTGGGGAGTTAATAATCACTCCCAAATTGAAATTGTCTCTGAATCTGTGAAGTGTTGGTCTGGACTTCAAAGAAGTAGATACCAAACAGGAGAGGACCTAGGACTGAACCCTGTGGGACTCCACTCATGACTGGTCGGCAGTCTAACTTGGAGTCAGTTGCTTTCACACTGTGGGTTCTATCTGTGAGCCAGTTTGCAATCCACCTAGTGATATAGAGGATGATGCCTAGCTTATTGAGTTTTTCTATAATTCCTGAGTGGGGAATGGTAACTTAGGTCTTGGCCAGATCAAGGTAGGCTGTATGAACCATCTTGCCTTAATCCACAGCTCTGTTGACTGACTCAAAGAAGTAAACCAGGTTGAGCAGGCATGATCTACTCTTCACAAAACCAAACTGTGTGCGATCCAGAGTTTGGAGATTCCCTATATCCTTGTTTATTAGGTCAATGATCATGCATTCCATAGCTTTGCATATCAGACATGTCAGGCTAATGCGGCAATAGTTTCCAGGGTCTGTTGTTGCTCTTCCTTTGTGGAAAGGGATGACTATAGCAGTGCACCATTCAGTAGGGACAAATCCTGAGGTGAGGCTATGATTGAACAGGGCACACAGGTGAGGTGCCAGTTCATTCTGTAGTTCATATAGGACACAGCCCGAGATATTGTCAGGTCCCATATAAGCTGTATTCTTGGCCTTGTACAATGCTGTTTTAACCTCTGCAGCAGTAATTCTGGGTGTCTGCCAATCTACTGATATTGTGATTGGTCCTTTGGGGGAAGAGGGGTAAATTTGGCACTGAATCTGTCAGTCAGTATATTGGCAATATCTGTTGGCTCGGTATAGGAGGCACCATTGTGCAGTAGCTCAGAGCAAATCTGTCTGTTGCTATGGAGATTCTTTACATAACTATAGAAGGGCTTGTGGTTGTTTTTACTATCTGCTGCAATTCTGTTTTCATAGCTAGCTTTAGAGGATTTTATGAGGTATCTCAACTATTTGTTTAGGCTTATAATGGAGTTTTTCCAGTCTTGGAACTTCACCTTATTCCGAATCAGTTTATTCCTTCTGTTGTAGAGTTTGTTTATGCCAGGGGACCACCAGATTGGCTTGCTTTTGTGGAGGAGTGTGTCTTGGTTCTATTGGGTATGGCGAGATCCATGCATTTGTGTACATGTTCATAAGTGCATTGTTGTATGATACTGCAGTCATGCAACTATTCTCCATTTGCATGGGTGCCATGAAGGAGCCACCTCTGTTTTATATATATATATATATACATATACGTGTGTGTGTGTGCGTGTGTGTGTGTGTGTGTGTGTGTGTGTGTGTGTGTGTGTGTGTGTGTGTGTGTGTGTGTGTGTGTGCGCGCATGTATGTTAGGGTTGCCAACTTTTCTCAACATTTTTTTTATTTCTCAAATACATTTGAATGAATTCCATAGTATTTATATATAACATCTTATAACTATGCACACTGTTTACATTAGCCTGACACTATAACAGATCTTAATGTATACAGTTACTTTATAAATATGTCCAATCTATTATCAGAGTGTCTGTTCAATTATTGTATACTGTCATTCAACGATAAGACTTTTCCCCAAGGGTTGTTGACAAATGGTTTTGGATAAATTCTTAGTTCTTTAATTTTAATTTCCAATAATGTTGTGGTCTTCACTAGGCTGTAGAAGTCTTCCAAAGTTGGTATTGTGTTTGTATTCCATCTTCTTGTTACACACTTCCTTGAAATTGCAAGTATAGTACATACTAGATGCATGTTTGACCTATTTAAATGAGGACCTCCATTCACATTTAATAATGCAAGAGCTTTAGTTAAATAAAATGATTCATTAAATAAAGTTTGTAGAAAGTTATTAATACCATTCCAGAATGGCTTAATTTTAACACAATCAAAGAAAATGTGGTTCCAGTCTGCATTGTGTACTTGCTTATATCTCCAACATATTCCTTTTATGGAAGAACTAATTTTACTGATTCTGTCTGGGGTTAAGAATCTCTGTGCAATCATTTCCAATTAAAAACTTTCCAGTATTGTGTGAAGGATGTATATTTTATCAATAATAAGATAGCTGTTTTAATATATTCAATTAACTGTATTGAGTATCCTTTTGTTATATATTTCCAGTATGAGGTTTTGGGTGTTGTTTTATAGTTTATCAATATTTTATAAAATTTTGAAATACTGTTTCCCATGTCAGAATCATTATATATGATTTCATATATGTATTTTGTAAATGTAGGTAGTTCTTTAAATGAAGATTTGTTAATTATTCTACTTAAATCTTGCAAGTATGACAGAATACTCTGTAAAGTTAGCCAGTCCTGTTGTGGAATTTTGTATGTTGTTTTTATTACTTGCATATCTAAAACTTTTAGTTCTTTGATGCATTGGAGCCAATAAAGAAATCATTTTTGTTCCCAGGAATTAATAATTTCTCTATATATTTTATGTGGAAAGTTATTTTTGAATATAAATGGTGCTAAAAGATCAAACCAGATTTTTAAATCTATATTTGCATTAATAATTTTCCTAAATGAGTCAATGTAATAATTAATCATTCTAGTTTTAATGGGTTTAGTTATCTTATATTGCATACTAATACATAATGTGTGCCACGGCAAATTGTTTTTATCTGTTATTTGATTTTTTTTTTTTGTAAATCAAATTCAGTTATTGATATTACAGTTAGTAATTCTTTCCAGTTTGCAGAGTAATTTGGACTTATCCAATCTGAGATTGTTTTAGATATTGATGCTTTTATATATGTTTCTATATCGGGAAAGTTTAATCCTCCATTTTCCATGGTCTGATATGATGTATTAAAGCTATTCTGTTTCTTTTGGGAAAACATAAAAATTTTATTAGGCATGAATTTATTTCTTTAAGTATATTCCTTTCTGGTGATAGCTGTATTGCCAAGGCTATATATATAGGATCTTGGGCAGTAAAACCATTTTTATTAACTGTAGTCTATCTTCAAATGTTAATATTATTTTGTTCCATTTTCCACAGAGATTTTAATTCTGTTGATGATATTGCTGTAGTTTTTTTTTGAAAATAATTCATTATTATCCTTGCATAACTCAATACCTAGATATTTTATGGTAGATTCTTAGATCTTTATGATGTGATCCCCCTTAGTCGGCAGTTCTTTTTTTTTATATAAAAATAAAAATTTTGATTTTGATTTATTGAAATAGAGTCCTGAAGTCATGTGAAATTTGTTAATTAATATATCTAATTCTTTTAATGTCTCTTTGTATTAGATAATGCTAGTAATATGTCATCAGCAAATAGCATTACTTTAGAATTGTATTGTTCATAAACATCTATTGCTTTGATTTTTATATTGTTATGAATTGAATCTGTTGATATTCCAATAGCCAGAGCAAATATAATTGGTGACATGGGACATCCCTGTTTACTGCCTTTTGTTATATGTATAGATTCAGAGGTAAAAGAACCTAACTTGACATACTCTAAATTATTTGTATATATATATATATATATATATATATATATATATATATATATATATATATATATATATATATGGTTCCCATTCAGAAGCCTGAAACATCATAAGCCTGAAAATCAAAATCCTGAAACCAAAAGCCTGAAAATTCAGAATCCTGAAAACTCAAAATCCTGAAAGCCCAAAATCCTGAAAGACCAAAATCCTGAAACTCAAAATCCTGAAAACACAAATAATGCTAATATGTCACTATAAAGACACTAATATCTACCAACTGACCCTGACCCTAACCCTAACCCTAAGGTCCGTCACTATCGCACACTCACCTGACCCGCTAACCCTAACTCACTTAAACCGCCCCTAACCCCAATATTTGTCACTATTGCATACATGCCTAACCTGCGCCCTAACCCTAACTCACTTAAACCACCTCTAACCCTAAAATAAAACCAACCGCACACTTACCTGACCCCAACGCATGACCTAACACCACAGGGCTAACAATAGCAAAGCCACAATGACATCAGTATGTCTATTTTGTGTTTTCAGGATTTTGAGTTTCAGGATTTTGGTCTTTCAGGATTTTGGGCTTTCAGGATTTTGAGTTTTCAGGATTCTGAATTTTCAGGCTTTTGGTTTCAGGATTTTGATTTTCAGGCTTATGATGTTTCAGGCTTCTGAATGGGAACCATATATGTATATATATTCTTTGGGAGATGAACAAAGGATGTGGGAAATTCAAATACCATTAGGATTTTGAATAAATAGTCCCAATTTAGGGAGTCAAAGGCGTTCTCTATATCTAAGCCAATTATGTGTGTTTTTTATTTTCTTTTTTCCTCAAAAAAAATATTTTCCATTAAAATAACATTTACATAATAGTTTTAAATATCATTTTAAGCAACTATATACAATATTTACAATAGCCTGACTTTGAATTATATACACTGTATGTTATTAAATATAGAATTAACAGATCAGTTATCAGAGATACAATATTGATTATTGCAGAGTGTCTAACAAAGATATAACTTTCTTCCAAGGATTATTTACCAATGGCCTGGAATAAATTTGTAGTTCTTCGATTTTTATTTCCATCGATGCAGTTGTCTTCAGTAAAGTGTAGAATTCTTCCAAGGTCAGGGGTGTATTTGAATTGCACCTTCTGGTTACACATTCCCTAGTATTGTCCATAACAAATACATATTTTTCTTATTCAGGTAAGGACCTTCATTTACATTTAGTATGATCAATGCTTTAGTTAAGGTAAAGGATTCATTAAATAAAGCTTGTAAAAAATGATTGATTCCATTCCAATATAATTTAATTGTATTACAGTCATAAAAAATATGAATCCAGTCTGCTTTATTTGAGTTTTCACACCTCCAGCAAAAACCATTTTGTAGTAGTACTGATCTTTTATATTCTATCTGGTGTTAAAAATGCTCTGTGTAAGTATTTCCAGTTAAATTTTTTTCCATTATACAACAACCCCCATTAATATTCCAAAATGTGCACGCTGATTGGTCAGTGTACACATTGTAAATCAAAGACTTATACTATTGGAAAAAGGTCCGGTCGCACGGACTTTTTCCATTAGTATAAGTCTTTTTTTTTTTTTTGGACAGCAATGAAAAACGGAAGAGCTTCGTTGCTGTTATCTCGCTATGTTAAATGAGTTTAACATAGCGAGATAGCTTAAAATAAAAAGCAACGGAGATCTTCCTTTCTCCGTTGCTTTTTTTAAAGCTGTCTTGCTGTATCAAACTTGTTTAACATAGCAAAACAGCTTTAAAAAAAGCAACGGAGAAAGGAAGATCTCCATTGTTTTTTTTAAAGCTATCACGCTGTGTTAAACTTTTTTAACATAGCGAGACAAGTTTTTAAAAGCAACTGAGATCTTCCTTTTCCATTGCTTCCTTACACACAGTTCTGATGTACTGCGTAACCATATGCATGCGCAGTACATCAGAACTGCCGCCGAATACTGGACAGCTGCAGATGGGCAGCAAGGAGGCATTATACAATGCCATTATTTAAGAAAAGTATTTCTTTTCTTAAATAATGTCATTGTATAATAGGAATAACCCACTTCTGTGTGTTGGTAATGCTGGATTTACCCACAATTGTCTTTGTTTGGCTACTCAGGCTTCACCCTTGTGACCAAACCACACCAACCATGGGTAAATCCAGAATTACCCAAACCCAGGCATGGGTTATTGCTTAAGTACTGTGTGTGTTAGAGGTGTAATTAACTGATAGTAAAATAATAGTTTTACTTTCTTTTATTAACTGAAATGACTGACCTTTTGTTAATAACTGCCAGTATGATGGTTTGGGAATTGTTTTATGTGTTATTAACTCTTTATATAGATTTGAAATGGAATTTTTCTTCTCACAACTATTATATATAAATTCATACGGAAAACTTATTAGATTTGGAATATCTTTAAATGAGGAATTATTAATTAATCTGCATAAATCTTAAGTGTAAATTTGATTGCTTTGTAAGGTTTACCAGTACTGTGTTGGAATATTGTAAGCAGTTTTGGTCATATGTATATCTAAAACATTTAATTTATTTACACATTGAAACCAGCATAAGAATCCATTTTGTTCCCTGGAGGTTATTGTTTCCCCTATATATTTTGTGAGGAAAGTTTTTAATGATGGTAAATGGGGTTAAAAGGTCAAACCAAAATTGTAGATCTATGTTTGCACTGATAAGTTTCCTAAAGGAATTGATATAATGATTAATCAGTGTTGCTTTAGAAGGTTTTGTTATATTATATTGTATACTTATGCATAGTATGTACCAGGGTTTGTTTGATTTGTCTACTATTAAATTTTTTTTAACAGGTTCAATTGATTTGTTAATATAGCCATTGTTAATTCTTTTCAGTTGGCAAAATAATGTGGGTTTATCCAGTCTATTGTAGTTTTAAGCACAGATGCTTTTATATATGATTCTATTTCTGGGAAGTTCAATCCTCCTCGTTTCCAGAGTCTAATGTGATGAGTTAGAGGTACTCTATTCTTTTTGGGATACCATAAAAATTTTATTACACATGAGTTTATTTCTTTAAGAATGCATCTTTCAGGAATTAACTGTATTGCTAATGCTACATATAGTATGTTTGGCAATAAGACCATTTTTATTAATTGCAATCTGTCTTCAAAAGTTAATATAATTTTGTTCCACTTTTCTATTTCTATTTTTATTGTTTCAATAATGTTTTTATAATTTTTTAATATTGTTTTGTTTATATTTTTGCATAATACTATTCCTAAATAATTTAGCATAAGTTCTTGTTTTCCTATGATGGATTTATCTTTAACTTGTAGTTCTTTTTTTTTATTTAAAAATAGAAATTTTGATTTTGATCTATTAACGTGTAGACCTGAAATCTTATAAAATTTCTCCATTACATCTTCTAGCTCTCCTAAAGACTCTACTTATTTCTGCTGTGTTATTAATTTCAAGAAATTATTGTAGTTCTGACAATATCCATGGTCTGAATTCTTTAATTTTCATGATATATGATAGAATTCTAGTTAAGAGGATTAAAGGTTTAAACTCTATTTGAAGCTTCATTATCAGAGAGTCATGATCTGAGAAGGGGCATGGAACTATTGAGAAGTGGAGGATTTTTGTTTGTAAATCTTGAACTATGAATAATTTGTCTATTCTGGTTTGTGTTCCAAATCTATGGTATTTATGGGAAAATAATAAGGATTTATCATCTTTTACTTTAAAAGTGTCTATTAAATTAAATGAATCAATCCATATTTTAAGGATTTTGAAATAGTTGCTATGTAAAAAGACTTCTTGGTGGTTTCAGAAGATTCTAAGTTACAAAGTTTCCTCCCAGTATAATATTTCCTTTATAATTGTTGGAAACAAAATCTAGGTGTTTTTTAACCGATGCTGCTCCAATTCCTGAGAACCAATACAGATTCGCTAAGGTCCATATTCTGTTATTACATTTAATTATAACAAACGCTAATATACCTTCTTTGTCATATATTTATAAATATATTTTGGAGTGATTATGTTTTTCTTCCAGATAATCGATACTCCTTTTGTCTTTGTTCTATAGGAGGATTGAGCTAAGACTGTATAGTCCTTAGGTTTCCAAATAAAACTATTATTAGTCTTAAAATGCGTTTCCTGGAGAAATACTACTTGTGCCTTATTTAGATTTAAATATTTATTAAGTTTGATCTTTTATTTGCATTATTTAAACCATTAGTATTTAATGATAATGGTAAATCCATTTCAAGTTATTGTTGGAAGAAACATGTTGCTTCTTTTTTTTTTATTTTGATTATAATAGTTATACCATATTCTCTGATAATATTGAATATTATTTTTATGTGTGTAAACTTAGGAGTGTAATTTAATGTTCTTTATTCTTTAAATACAAATAGGGTACAACTCTGGTCAGGCTTTAAAAAAGTACGTCTATAAAATGTTAATTCTAAAGTATCAAATACAAGTAAATATGAATTTCCCATTAAACATGGAATGAAAGCCATTCCTAATCCAATAGATAAAGATAGATCTACTGGATTATCACTCATACCTTTAACCAGCAATATCAGCTGAGCTTCACATGTTAAATTATTATATGGAAAATTTTCTTAAAAGAAATATGAAATTCTATATTATTCTGTTATTATTCTATAGTATTTTATATATCAGGATGGAATGTTAGTAGTGTAAACAATCATTATGTTGACTTAGAAAATATCCAATATGTATTTACCCTTAAGAGATCCCAGACATGTCAGATATGTCATTTTGGATCAATTAAATGCAACAGAGGAGCATACACTAGATAAGGCAACAACAAATTGATTATTATTAAAATAATTTGACTAAAAGGACTCTGTAGGAGACAATGAGTGATTACCAATGAAATATGAATTTATTGTAGGTGTACTGTCTTCCTTTACTTTCCCTCTCTTCAGCTCATCAACTTCAACTTACTCTTATGAATAGACATGGCTTATCAGTTGTATCCTGACACTGAGTAGAGGTGCCCTGCATTCAAGTGTGCAGTGCTTTTACATATTTATAGATTTACAAAGCAGAGTCTAAGAATGAACTATGATCACCCCTGACAATTCCCACCCTGCATAGAGCACCTCTTGCTTCCAGAATGGGTAATCATATCAGGTCTAGAGTGAATGTGTAGGTACCCATATGCTAATCAAGACTTACCTTAGGTAAGTATTAATCAAATAGTTCTTAAAGCACCTTAAAGAGTTCTTGGAGCAGTTAGAATATTGTTAAGCCTCTCCTCCCTTGACCAGAAACAAAGATTTCCCTTCCCTTTCTTTCCCTTGTTTTAAATCAGTACTAATAAAAGAAATTCAGCAAACATAAGTAAACAGAAATAACATTCAGTAGTCCGTCTTTTACATGACTCACAATCCATTAAACAAGTCAGTGACTAACATCACTTTAGTAAACATTATAAAGACAGATTAGAAATAATTTCCTAGTTCTTTAAATTTTCTGATAAAGCAAAAAGTTAATAATAAGCTATTTTAACTAAAAGTGTAAAGCATTTCAATTTTCCCTTGCTTATATACATTTATACTTATATTGTAGTATCAATAGCTGTCTTTGAAATCTGTACAATACTTCACTTCTTCAAATCATTCCTTTTTCAATTCAGATTTTGTTTTGTCAAAACGGCAACAATATTTCAAGGGCACAATTAATATTTAGACTGATGTTTCAAATAAATAACTTGTCAGTTGCCAATTGAGTTAGTTTAGAATGTATGGTTAGTGCAAATATAGAATGTTGCAAAAATAATATGTATTTTTTCGTGTGCTCTAGAGATTGTCATATGCAAGTGACATATATATAATGTAGCATATATAGAGCAGATAGCTTATGGATTCAGGTTGTTAAAGTAAATTATGCTTATTAATCAGGCAGTTTCATTTAAGTTTACAAGTAACTTGGGGAAATTTCAGTTGAGTTTCCAGGAATGTGTAGTCCAATGTTAGTAACTGAGTCCACTTTTCCTCATAAACATGTGTCACAATTCATTAAACAAAGCAGAGTCCAACATCTGTCTAATAATCATTATAAAGACAAATAATAGTAATTTCCTAGTTCTTTAAAGTTTCTGATATCGCAAAATGTTGACAATAAGCTATTTTAACTGGAAGACTAAAACATTTCAATACTTCCTTATGAATATACATTTTTACTTTTACTGTTGTGTCAAGGACTGTCTTTGAAATCTAAGCATTACTTCACTTTTTTCAAGTTGTTCATTTTACAGTTCAGATTATATTTTGTCAAAATGTCAATAGCATTTCAAGGGTACATTTAATATTTAAATTGGTATTTTAAATGAATAGCTATCAGTTGCAAAGTGAGTTTGTACAGAGTGTGAGGTAACTGCAATGATAAAATGTTGCAAAAAGTAATATGTATCTTTCAAAGTGCTCTAGAGACTGTCAATTTCAAGTAACATATAAAATGTAACTTTTACAGTGCAGACAGCTTGTGGAATCAGCATGTTAAACCGAGTAATACTTTTTAATCAAGCAGCTACATTTAAGTGCATATGTAGTTTAGGAACATTTCAGTTGTGTTTCCAGAAATATGTAGTCCTATGAGGATAAATTATAAAATATTTACAAATAGTCCTATTATGTATTTTTTTACCTTGCTTAGGTTGTTTTTCATTTTAATAACTAAACAACATTACCTTTTTCTTATTATTTATCTGTGAGGCTAAATGCACTTAAACTGCAGCAATTGTTAACTGTTGCAATGCAAACAGAATGTGAAGAAAGCTTCACTTTTCTTAAACAACAGTACTTTTTTCCCTCCTTTTTTATATATATTTGTTAATACTAAAAGGAAATAATTCACAGGACAAATGTACATGAATGGAACATTTCAGAGTTAATCACAAACATGTCCCCAATCCCAATAAGCATAACAGTGACTATCATTAATCTAATAAATATTGTAAAAACAATTAAGTTCACTATTCCATTTAGTCTACCTTAAAACTAGATTATTTTAGACTATTATTTATATATGTATAGATAGTAAGATATTAAATATATACAGACTATATTAGTATAGTAAATAGGAGAGAATTTAGAAAGGGAGACAAGATGCAGTTAAAATAAACAATGAAAAAAGAGGGAAGCGAGGGAAAGAGAAGAGAAAATTAAGAGAAAACACAAATATACTATGCATGTTGATTTACAGTATAAATATTTTATGTGCTATATAACCCTCCTGTGAAAGAAAAATACCCTGTTTTACATACCTGAGGTAATGTGAAAACTCTCATGTGTCATCTGTTTTCAAAAAAATATAGATAAAGATTCCAGTAGTTAGTTACCTTTGTTTTAGAAATTCCAAGAAGTAAAACTGGTCCTTTAAAGTAATGTTAAAACAATTCATATCATAGTAGATGCTTTGAGAGATTTGGCTGTAACAGTATCAGTCTTTTGCTTCTTCTTTTTGACGTCTGTCCAGATATTTGTTTCTTTAGTTCTCTTGAGAGAAGGTGACATCCAATCCATATCTTCTGGTAAAGTAATCACATTATTAGTTTTACTAAATGAAGAGGCTTCCTCTAAGGCAATAAAAGTCCTCATCTCATTGGCATATAATATTATTATCTTAGCTGGATATGCAAGTTGTGCCTTGATGTTATTTTGTTTCAGAAACGTTATCATAGGCCACACTTTTTTCCTTTGTTCCATTATTCTAGATGAAGTCGTTATCAAATCTTAACAGGCTCTGTCTATATTTTAGAGGTGCCTTCCTCCAAGCAGATCTTAAAATCAGTTCCTTGTCCAAGTATGAAAGAAATTTGATAATTATTGACCTAGGAGGAAAGTTTGAGTTAGTGGCAGGTTTCCCAAGAGCTCTGCGTACCCTTTCAATGCCAAAGGAAAGTCCTTCTTTTAAATTTAGAAAGTCAGGGATCCAGCTTGATAAAAAGGAAATAATATCCTCACCTTCTGTGTTTTCAGGTAATCCAAAAATCCTGATGTTATTTCTCCTTTCCCTATTTTCAAAGTCATCTACTTTATTAACAACCAAGTGTTTAGTTTAAGAAGCAGTTCTTTCTGTGTTTCCTCATCCTTAAGTCTGCTTTCTAAGTCATTTAGAGAAAACTCTATTCCTGTTATCATTTTCTGGTGTTGTAGCATTTCCTTGAAGGTGTCAGCCTGCTTTTGACTTCTTGTTTTAAGATTTTCTAGGTTCTCTTTAAAATCATCCATCTTCAAAGACAACTTCTGCAAGGTAGATGTCATATGTTGTAGTTCCTTCTTTAAGGCAGCATCCTGGTAAAAAGTCCTTGAGTTGCTCATTTTAACAAGTGAATATATCTCCAAGCTTTTTGACAGGAAATTATTTGTAAAACTTCACCAAAGTTTCTAATAATGTAAATTAGTCCTTTATCTTTAAGATTTTATGCTTTGAAGGAAAAAGAAAGAATATTTTTTCTGTCTTATTTAACTAGTTATATGGAACTCTAAAATATTGATGCTTTCAGTTAGCCATTCAGGCTCTGCCCCCTTTACTTGTTTCTTTATTTTCTTTATTAACATAATCTATAAGAGAAATTATCTTTTCAATATTGTCGTGTGTGTCTATGATATATAAATCCAGTCTGATTATTATTTGTTGTTTTGTATAATGGTATTTTCATTTTGTTAGTTAATTTTGTCAAAATATCTTATACTTATTATTTAATAATGATATAGGTCTATATGAGGTAAAGAGGTTTGGGGATTTGTTTTCCTTTAGGAGTGGTGTGATTAAGGAATATCTTCAAGAGACTGGTATTAAAGCTTGTGACTGAATATCTCATAGAGTTTATGGAAGAGGGATAGTAGCTTTTTAGGAAAAAGTTTATACATGTCCATAATTATGCCATCTATACCTGGAGCTTTATTATTTTTACCCTCTTTTATTGTATCTGTAATTTATTTGTAGGATATGGGTGCTTGCATATCTAGTTTTAATTTTTCTGTTTTTTTTTAATATTAGAACATTTGTCATCTTGATTTAATTGAACGATATGTATATTTTCTTTTCGTAAATGTTCCCTATAGTGATTTCTATAGGCATCAAGAATGTCACCTATATCTGAGACATTTTTCCCTTTCTTTTCATGGAAGATACTTTTAATGTTATTAGCTTTTGATTGTATTTTGATTCTTGTGGATATCTGATGTAGATATTTGGGAGAAGTGGCCAAGGTATTAATTGTTAGTTTTTCTAAAGCTAAACTATTTTGATGTGTTAGAAGTTCATTGTATTTATTGTTTAATACCTCTACTTTCTTTTTCATCTCCAAATGATTTTGATTTTTTTCAGTTTTTACTGACAAAAGTTTGGATTGAAGATCTAATAATTCAGAATCCCATCCTCTGATTTTTTTATACCAAGTTAGGGTGTTGCCATATATGTAAGCTTTTAATGAGTCCCATATCATTATTTTATTTAACTTTATGGTGTAATTAATATCTAAGAAGAGCTGTAATGTAATTCAGATAATAAACAGGGGTTGAACTCTTTAATTTTAGTTATATATGCTGGAATTCTGGAGTTAAAAATTAATGGTTTGTACCCATTTTTAAGTTTTAGTATCAATGAATTGTGCTCTGAAAAGGGGCAGGAATTGATTAAGAAATTAATATTTTTAGAGTGTAAGTCATGGGCAGCAAATGCTTTATCTATTCTAGTTTGGGTACCAAATCTGTGATCTTGATGGGAAAACAACAAATATTTATCTTTTTTACATTTGAAAGTATCTGCAAGATGAAATGATTCTACCCACTTGTTTAAAGCTTTTGATACATCAGATGTATGCAGCAATCTTTTATTTGTAGTTTCAAAAATATCAAATATACAGTTAAAATCTCCTCCTAATATTAAGTTGCCTTTAAAATTATTGGAAATGAAATCCAAGTTTTTTTAACAGTTACCGTTCAAATGCCTGGGAGCCAGTATAGATTGGCTAGGGTCCATATTCTGTTATTATATTTAACTATTACTATTGCCATAAGGCCTTTTTTTACCTTCATACTTATAAAAGATTTCTGGGTAAATCACATTTGTTTTCCATAAAATTGTTACCCCTTTCATCTTTTGTCTTATAAGTGGATTGCACCAATATCATATATTCCTTAGGAGTCCATTTGTAATTGTCATTTGTTGTGAAATAAGTTTCTTGAAGGAAGACAATTTGTGCTTTGTTCAGTTTTAAATACTTCAGTAGATTTGATCTCTTGCTAGGATTGTTTAAGCCATTGGTATTTAAAGATAATAAAGTTAAATCCATCTTAGATTATTTAGACTATGTATTTTTTGTTTTATTGTGACTAGTAAACATTTTCCTCTCATAACTATAAAGCATATGTTTGAGCTTTTAAAGGAAATTATCTATTTTCTACTTTATGAGTGTTTACCAATAAAGTAATGTGTTGGTCAGGCATACTGAAAATATTTTTGTGAAATAACAAATTTAAATTAATAAATGTTAACAAAACTAAGATTCGCACTAGCCATGGAATGAAAATCATTCCTAATCTGATGGATAAACCTAAGTCCATCAGATTATTACTCATACCTTGACAATGCAGAACATCTGAGCTCCATAAATTGAATTATCATATAGAGAATATTTATAATAGGAATAAGCAATATTTATATTATTTTATATTATTTTGAACAGATATAGTACTATTGTAGATTAAACAGAATTCAAATGCATTATAAATGTCTACTTATTGTATATGCAATTAATATTTACATGGAAGATAGATGACAAATATTTTAATCATAGTAAAGTAGGATGTATCATATATAAAACCTCAGTAAAAGATTATAGCACACAGTTATTTAACATATTCACCCTTATTGATGAAGTCCTTCAAAACTTATAACTTAATATAAATAGATGGTGATAATATTTATACCTAATGTTTATAATACAATGTATTGCACTGGATATATCAGAAGTTATATTTCATTGTTTGCCAGTATTTAAGTAATCACTTTGTTTGTTGCTAACTTACTTAAAGCATCAAGTTTGTTTCATGTGAACATTGATGAAAGTTAGTGCATTTTAGTTATCAGTGCATCCCTCTCCCCCATTTCCTACACATAAGGAGTTTCATATCTGTCATTTTTTATTATAAAATGAGTGAAATTATAGGTTAAAAACAAAAAAATCACTTATTGTGATTAATGATTACAAATTCCCTTTCCATATCTATAAATTGCCATTTTATGGCATATACTGAAAGTTTTTAGATTTAAATGGCAACATTCTATTTTGTATAATCAGCAAAGGTTAAACTGAATGATTATTGTCAATTTAATACTTGTTTGTTCATAATGTGATTGTTAAATTCTGTGACATTCCTAATTCAGGCTTCTATTGTTTCTCTTGAACAGCTTTGTCAGTTTGATGTCACATATAAAACATTAGTTATCTTGGTATCTTAAGTATTATATAGTGTAAAGATGCGTTACAAAAACTACAATTCAAGTTAAAGCAATTACATGGCTTGTTATGCATATTTACTTATATAAGAAAATCATTGCGCTTCTCCTTGATGTTCAATGTAGTGTATATCATTTATGACAAGTTAAGACAGTAGTGTTTTTATACACGAGCTCATGTTATTAAATCCTATCTTTAATATCTAAATTCAGCAGACTGCTTCATCATATATGACAATTACATATTTTATGCATAGATTTACTAAAATCATACAGTTCATAACTAGTGTGTGTGTGTGTGTGTGTGTGTGTGTGTGTGTGTGTGTGTGTGTGTGTGTGTGTGTGTGTGTGTGTGTGTGTTTTGGCTGTTGGTTAGTTATTTGAGAGACAACAAGCTATAATGCTTATTCTTATTATTAGCTCCTTTCAGGCATAGTTATACTGTCCATAGACTTTAAATTATGAGACCCTTCTAGTTTCTTATTTATTATATTTCCATCCTTATATACACACATATCATTACTTCAAGCACGGGCAACAATACCCATCCAGTTTTGCCAGAAAACCATTCACTAGATCATGTAGTGTGTTTCCAGGCTGTTCTAAAAATATCTAAACCAGCATTTGTCCTGTTCCATTTTACCAGCCTGTTCCATGCAATGGCCACTCTGTCAGTGAACCACTCAACACACCTTCCATTCCCACAGATATTTCCATGGAGGAAATCCGATGACTCTCTAGCACTTCCTGGCAACCCCAAACATGCCTAGAATCAGCTATCCACATATGCCCAACACGTCCAAGCAAGCTCACCTCCCAGACCACTGCAAAGGGTACTGCACAAGAACAAGTGCTCTTAGTCTTATCATCCTGGCTGCCCTAACTAGCTGTCCCTTAACCACAGATTCTCTTCTGGTATGTAGGATGACAGCTAGTAAAATGTAAGTACATATTGGAATAGGTATCCTTCTGAAAGATTTTAGAAACAAACATCTTTTCATCATAATCCTTCCTTAGATCCACGTCTAAATATACTATTCTATCTTTGCTATAACTAGATGTGAATCTCAAAAAATTGGTACTATTGTTAAACATTTCCAACAATCGCTTTAATTCAACATCAGTTCCTTGAAATAGGATAAATATGTCATCTAGAAAGCGGGTGTAAAACAAAATTTGATCCCCAAACTCAGGGTTGTTTAACACAAAAGTTCTTTCCCAATATGCCATTACCAGGTTCGCCAGGCCAGCACCACATGGGGAGCCCATTGCCACTCCAACCTTTTGATGGAAAATTTCATTGTTAAATAATACATAGTTATATGAAAGAACTGTATATATCAGTTCTTCCACTAGTTTAATCTCACTAATAGGTGCATCTAAAATCCTTAACATGTGTGAAACCCATTCAATCCCAAATCCATGTGGGATGGATGAGTATAGGTCCTTTACATCTACTATAACAAAAAAACTGTTAGCACTAAACTCTAAATTATTAATAGCTTGTAAAAACGACCATGAATCTGTTCTTCACGTTTGATGAATTTCTGTAAGATTTTACTTTAGCACACGTATATGTGATACTATCTCTTCCATCCACCAAAGGTCTCATAGGTGGATTGTTCACACATTTATGCACCTTTGGAATCCCCAAAAGAAATAGAATCCTGGGCGCCGGTTGAAGCAGATAATTATATAAGCTTTTATCTATTCTTGCTTCGATATAAAGTTCTTCTATTAAAGCTGAAACCTTTCTGTATGCCCCATACATTTCATTCCTAGAAGCTCTTACATAAGTATCACTATCCAAAATATTTAACATTCTTGTGTTGTAATCATTGGTAGTCATTATAGCAAGGCCCCCACCTTTATCCGGTTTCATAATACAAATCGGGGCCTGACGTAGAAATTTCAAAATATCTCTCTCTTCTCTACTAATATTATGTTTATAACCATTCGAATGACTTAGAAGTGATCCAAGCTTCTTTAAGTTTCATAAATCCACTTCATTAACCTTTTCAAAAAGTGCTAAGAGTGGATGCAAGGGAGGACTGTATACACTAGAAACATGATAATCAGATTTATTATTTAAATTCTCCCTCATTAGGGCTAACAAATTAAGTTTTCTAGTAACTAACTTAAGATCAACCAAAGTACTTGCCACATCAAACTGAACAGTAGTTACAAATGTATAACCCTTTGATAATAGGTCAATTGTTTCCGGACAGATGGTTATGCCCGTATAATTAAAAATCTTAAAGTCAAAACTAGAATTATGCAACACATTGCATTTGACTTCATTATTTGAAAAACCGCCAGTGCCCATATTTACTACCATTTTTTCTTTTTGTTCTTCATTGTTCTGGTATTCTGAGCCCCTGGTCTTGAGGCCTGAGCTTGAAAATTTCTTTCATTATGATCGCCTGTAGATTTATTCTGTCCCGAAGTGTTTGAATTAGCAGAATTATTATTTTTTGCTAATCTTTCACTTCCAACGGTAGAACCTGGATCAACCTGGTAGTTGTTCTCTGTTTGTAAACTATTAGTGTTAGAAGAGGTTCGTACCTCAGTCTCTGCATTTTGAATATTATCCCTGGTATTTGAAATACTGTTAATATCAGTAAATGTTCCTCTTTGAGAAGTAAGTGGTTTCGGATAAGCAACACCTGCTTCATAATCCTTAAGATCACGTTTAATTTTCTTTATTTTAGTAAAGTTCAATTTTATTAGATGCTGATCAATACTAACAAAAATACGGTCATACTCAAACCAGTATCTAAAAAAAACTCATGTCATTCTTTATTAAGGAATCCAACTCCTCGATTTCAGCCAAAAGGCCATCAACCATTAGTTGGTAATGTGTACAGAACAAATCCAGGAGCTCTATACCATGTTTATCAAACAAAGAAATTAAAGCTTTGTGAAATGCAGATCCCTCAATAAGCCCCGTAGGGAACTGCCACTGTCTAAGCTTTTTAGGAATTATCTTTAAATTAATGCATTCACGGAAGTATGCTATTTCCAATTGAACCTTCCGTACCTTACACAACTTCTCATCAAAAAGGTTCAATTTTGTGGATAAATCCATGCTTACCTCCTGGCTAGTTTCAGGCGTATTGTTCATGTGTGTATCAGTGAATGAAAATGCTCTATGTACCCAAGAGTTCAAATTTTGCTCTATACACGGTATATTATTATCCAGCTGATAACCGCCTCTATGCATATGTCCCGGGCTAGTTTCATCAGCAATTACGCTTCTACGAACTCCTATTCCCGTCGACATCATAGGTTCTTCACCAAAAAAGGAACGTCCTGTCTGAGGAGCTGAATTTATATTTAAAGGTACATGAACTGCATTGTTAACTGTATTTGGACCCCGTAAGTCCTGTTGTAAATTAGTAGTCCCATCAAGTCTCTGCGTCAAGTTGTCCACTTTTTGGGACAACAATTTTACAAGAGCTGTCAAGTTTCCGTCTCCTCCATTGTAACTTGGAGTATGGGTAGAGCTAGGAGGTATATCCGGGTCCATGATACAAAAACGATGACAAACTAAGAAAAAATACTGAAACTTCCAAAACAAAAATGCACGAAACCCAGACTCTCCACAAAGTACTCGAATCACGACTCAAAACGTATAAAAAACGTAAAAAACTTTTAATTTAAGTGTGTTAAAATGGCGATACACTTTTCGTCAAGACCAATGTCTTAACTTCTTCAGAAACTTTAACAATACCAAAGGACTATTATTTAAAGTGTGGCAGTAACAAGCACATATTAATCCAATTAGTCCATAAAGTTGTATACTGGAATTTTAACGTAACCAGTAGTCTTACAACACTTTTATTTATTTCTATATATATTTGTTTATATACCCTACTAAAATACTATGCCCACTTGGGCTGACATGCTTTTTAAACCTTTATTCGCATTTAAGAACATATAAAATAATATAAACACTGAACATCTCCATACAGTTAACAATGCATTAACCTAAATTTAATAAAGAAAAAAATGTAAAAATGTAAAATGAGGTAAAATAAAATGAAATAAAACATTAACCTACTGTAAGTATAATATATATAAATGCATCTCCTAAAGTTCCATTAAACCCAAATCTAATTATTCAAGCTTTCACTAAAGGGACATTTACTCCGTAACCTCAATTTAAATATTCTATAAACCACCTAGCCTTCCATTAACCTTGAATATTTTAGGGGATGTCAAACAAATTTAATATTATGTAATAATAATATAAATTGAGGTTACAGAGTAAATGTTCCTTTAGTGAAAGCTTGAATAATTAGATTTGGGTTTAATGGAACTTTAGGAGATGCATTTATATATATTATACTTACAGTAGGTTAATGTTTTATTTCATTTTATTTTATCTAATTTTACATTTTTACATTTTTTTCTTTATTAAATTTAGGTTAATGCATTGTTAACTGTATGGAGATGTTCAGTGTTTATATTATTTTATATGTTCTTAAATGCGAATAAAGGTTTAAAAAGCATGTCAGCCCAAGTGGGCATAGTATTTTAGTAGGGTATATAAACAAATATATATAAATAAATAAAAGTGTTGTAAGACTACTGGTTAAGTTAAAATTCCAGTATACAACTTTAAGGACTAATTGGATTAATATGTGGTTGTTACTGCCACACTTTAAATAATAGTCCTTTGGTATTGTTAAAGTTTCTGAAGAAGTTAAGACATTGGTCTTGACGAAAAGTGTATCACCATTTTTAACGCACTTAAATTAAAAGTTTTTTACGTTTTTTATACGTTTTATCAGAGTTGTGATTCGAGTACTTTGTGGAGAGTCTGGGTTTCGTGCATTTTTGTTTTGGAAGTTTCTGTATTTTTTCTTAAAATATCCCAAATCACAGTTTTATCCACCCCCTTCCCCTGTGTCCAGGCTAAAACACCAAATGTCTCTTCCTAATACACAAGCATCAGTAAACCTCGATCACAAGCCACAACCCACAGCTTCTCAGAGATGAAAACGGCAACATACAACCGCTGCCAGACACAGCTGCATCCAAACACACCATGTTAAGCTTAATCAAACAGCACTCAAAGCTATGATACCTGCCATAATTGATATTAACTATGTTTAGACAGAATAATAATGACATTTGAACTAGCTGCCAGACACAGCTACATTCATGCACACCATATCAGGATTAATCAAACAGCACTTGTAGCTGTGATACCTGCCATACTTGATATTAACTATATTTAGACAGAATAGTAATGACATTTGTATTAAGATCTTGCTACTATTATTTAACCAGGATATACATAGCATTGATAAATCATACTTTAACTGAAGAAGGCATTAGTCTCCATGACAGCATTTTTTTCAACACACTCTACTGTTACTGCTATTATATATGATGTTAATTTGTTACATTTGAGTCTAAACTCTGATGAATGGTACCTTGTTGAATTAGTTAATTAATTACTTAAATTATTATAAGTAAAATCATTGAAAATGAAAATAAGTATTCATTGAGTTCAAGTAGGGGAATAGAAACTTCTATGTTTGTATTATGTGTTGCTTTGTTTGGCTTATATATAATGTAAATAGTAACCCATCTTGACTTACCTTTGTTTGTGAAGAATTATTGGACTCTTTGAACATTCTGAATAAATCATTACTGTTTCTTAGTTGTTTAAGAAACCCTCCTTTTTTAAAATAAAAACAGATGACAAGTGATGTACCATATCAGTTGATACTTTGAGAGATGTAGTTGTAAGAGTTATTTTTTTGGGACAACTATCTTGGAATCAGTTTTTTGTTTCTTCTTTAGGGGCCATCCATTCCATTTCTTCTGGGATAGACACTATGTTGTCATTTTTTATGAATATAGTAGCTTCTTCTAAGTTATTAAAGGTTCTCATCTCATTGGCAAAAAGCATTTTTGTCTTGGCTGGAAAGGCCAGCTGTGCTTTAATGTTGTTTTGTTTCAACAGTTTTATTATTGGCCAGACATTTTTTTTCCGTTATTCTAGTATTCTGGAAGAATAATCATTGTCAAACCTTATCAGGCTTTGATTGTATTTAAAGGGTGATTTTCTCCAAGCAGATTTTAATATTATTTCCTTGTCCAGAAATGAAAGAAGTTTCATAATTATGGATCTAGGTGGAGTATTTGTTGAGTTAGAAGCAAGTTTCCTCAGTGCTCTATGTGCCCTTTCAATTCCACATGACAGTCCCTCTTTGAAGTCTAAAATTTCAGGAATACAGGTTGCTAAGAATGAAATAATGCCTTCACCTTCAATGTTTTCAGGCAGACCAAATATCCTTATGTTGTTTCTCTTTTCCCTGCTTTCTAAGTCATCTACTTTGTTAAGCAGACATGTATTCTGTTTAAGCAGAAATTCTTTTTGGAATTCTTCCTCTTTGAGTCTCCCTTCAATGTCATTTAGAGAAGTCTTTATATTTGTTATTTTTGTATGGTGTTGCTGTAATAGTTCCTTAAGAGTATCAGTTTGTTTTTTGAGAATTTAATTTGTGATTTTCTAAGCCATTTTTAAAGCCATCCAGCTTCAAAGATAGTTCCTGTAAGGTAGATGTCATCAATTGCAGTTCTTTTTTCAAAGCAGCATCTGGATGAGAATTTTTTGAGTTGTTCATATTCAGTGACTCAATATATCTCCAAGTTACTTGACAGGGAATTTTTTGTACATCTCTATCAAAATTGATATTTATGTAGTTTAGTAGTTTATCTATAGATTTCTGACATTTTAAACTTAAAAATAATAACATTTTCCTATATTATTATACTAGTTTATTGAGCTCTCAAAATTCACTGCTCTCAGTCACCCATCTATGCTCCACCCCTTACGGGTTGCCAACTTTTCATGTCAAAAATTCTGGACATGTACGTGGAAACAAAATGCATGCAGAATTGAAGTGCGCATTAACCTCCCCTTGAGGGAACTGTCATATAATATTACTGTGCTCAATCAAACATATCCTTGTGTTCTTCAATGTCAGTGACAGTGTGTCTCTTAATTCTGAACTGTCCAGAAAAATTATGGACAGTTGGCGTGTGTGTGTGTGTGTGTGTGTGTGTGTGTGTGTGTGTGTGTGTGTGTGTGTGTGTGTGTGTTCATGCATTTATTTAGATGAACCTTAACCCTACATGTTCGGTTATGATAGCTTTGTTTATTTTGCTTAAAGTAAGAACATTTAGATATCATTATGCTACTTGTGTCATCAGTGGCAGGACCTAGTTGACAAAAAAAAAATCTTAAAGATTTTGCACTGCAAATTTAACATTTACCAAAAGCATAGTTGTTGCTGACTTTCAGCTTTTCCTGGTTAGGGGTCGCCACAGCAGAACTGCGGTCTGCTAATGATTGGCAGTAGATTTTGACGAATGCCGAGGTGCCAGCTTGACATTCAACCTCCAACGAAAGCACGCCCATTTATGCACGTCTTTCGAATGCCCACCCAACCATGGGGAGAATATGCAGTCTCCACATAGAAGGCACTCCCTGCACTCCAGCCGAGAATCAAATGGGAGAACCACTTGCTGTGAGGCAACAACGCTACCGCTGCACCACCATGGATACTGTAACTTAAATAAATACTTTCCATAATCATAAAAATTTGTCGAACTATAATCATTTTATTCTTTCTAACATTTCTGAAAAATGTGTCTTCCATCAGTTTCTTGAAGATCTAATGAACATAGATACTATTTCCATTACTGAACGTGAGTTTACACACAAAACATTGAAATCAGCACACCTAGTGACTACAGTGTCTTGTATACAGAGAGACACAAAGTCATAAAATACCTTGATATGCAGGCAGAAGTGAGAGCCATGTGGAAGAAAGATACCCAGACAGTTCCAACAGTAGTAGGAGCAACTGGTGTTATAAAAAAGAATTTACAATCGTATTTAGGAATGTTACCAATTCATGTAATACCATAAGAACTGCAGAAGGAGTCATTACTGGGCACATTGTTGGGGCTGCGAAGAGCACTTTTGGTTAACATTAAAGAGTGAAACAATACCGATTTCATGAACCTTAATTGTACTTTGACTTAGGAATGGGGGTCCATTCCTGTCATGGTATTAGAAACCCAAAAGATTTGGAGAAATTAAAAATGGCACAGTCATTGCATTTCTTGATTGGAAGAGTGCATCTCATAGAAACTTGGCTTGGCCATTTGCTGAAGTTATTCTGCATCTCTGAAGTGCAACTGATGACATCTTATATCAAGCTAATGTGGGTCTTAGCTTATGATAGCTTTGTTTATTTTGCTTAAAGTAAGAACATTTAAATATCATTATGTTACCTATGTCATCAGTGGCAGGACCTAGTTGACAAAAAAAAGAAATCTTAAAGATTCTGCACTGCAAATTTAACATTTACCAAAAGCATAGTTGTTCTTGTCTTTCGGCTTTTCCCGGTTAGGAGTCGCCACAGCGGAATTCCAGTCCGCTAATGATTGGCAGTAGATTTTGACGAATGCCGAGGTGCCAGCTCGATGTTCAACCTTCAACGAAGGCACGCCCATTTACACATGTCTTTCGAATGCCCACACAACCGCGGGGAGGACATGCAGACTCCACACAGAAGGCATTCCTTGCACTGCAGCCGAGAATCGAATGGGAGAATCTCTTGCTGTGAGGCAACAATGCTACCGCTGCACCACCGCGGATACTGTAACTTAAATAAATACTTTCCATAATCATAAAATTTGTCGAACTATAATCATTTTATTCTTTCAAACATTTATGAAAAAATGTGTCCTCCATCAGTTTATTGATGATCTAATGAACATAGATACTATTTCCATTATTGAACATGAGTTTACACACAGAACATTGAAATCGGCACACCTAGTGACTACAGTGTCTTGCATGCAGAGAGACACAAAGTCATAAAATACCTTGATCTGCAGGCAGAAATGAGAGCCATGTGGAAGAAAGATACCCAAACAGTTCAAACAGTAGTAGGAGCAACTGGTCCTATAAAAAAGAATTTACAATCGTATTTAGATATGTTACCAATTCATGTAACACCATACGAACTGCAGAAGGAGTCATTACTGGGCACATTGTTGGTGCTGCGAAGAGCCATTTTGGCTAACGTCAAAGAGTGAAACAATACCAATTTCATGAACTTTAATTGTACTTTGACTTAGGAATGGGGGTCCATTCCTGTCATGGTTTTAGAAACCCAAAAGATTTGGAGAAATTAAAAACGGCACCGTCATTGCATTTCTTGACTGGAAGAGTGCATCTCACAGAAACTTGGCTTGGCCATTTGCTGGAGTTGTTCTGCATCTCTGCAGTGCAGCTGATGACATCTTATATCAAGCTAATGTGGGTCTTAGAAAGTTATCACGTTACTTTGTGTGCACTGAGCTGGTTCTGAGAATTTTTAATAAAACATTAGCTGTAAAATGGAATGATGATATTTCCAAGTCCTTTTATTTTAAAGTATATGTCTCTCATGGTTTATAATTTGGTCCACTGATGTTCAACATTTATTTAAATAACTTGACCAGGAAGTATGAAAGATGAAAGCTAATTCAGTTTGTTGTTATCTTCACTATTGCCATTGTTGACTGCTCTTCAGAGTCTGTTAATACTGTACTTGAAGCACCTTTGCAATGAATACAAACTGTGACAGTTTCCTTGGATCTATAGTCCAATACATGAAAATATTTGCTCATTTATCCTAGAATTATTTTAACCCCAAGCTTTACCTTCCTAGACATACCACTTTTCATATCTGCTTCAATTATTAATTGCCTCAAATTAATAATTCAATGTCCCATTCAAAAAAAAAAAACTTTTCAAATCCTTACTTAAATAACACCTCTGTCTTGGCCAAAAGGGAGTCACCAACAAGATCTTAGGAGATCTTAGGAGTATCCTGATTGATCTTGTGCAGAACTTGTAGCAATGGGGTGGAGTGGGTTGGGGTTGGGGGCATATAGAAACATTCTCTTCCAAGGAAAAGACAGGATATCCACTTTCCAAGTCAGAAGACTTGGTAGACTCAAACAGAATAGAAGAAGTTATTTGTTCAGAGGAGAGGCAAAAAAATCTGCCCGATGAATGCCCCACCAATGGACTACGTCCAGAAACATATCTCTGTGAAGCATCTATTTGTGAGCCTGTTCTGTGGACCTGCTCAGAGAATCTGCCTCTAGATTGTGCTCTGAAAAATGTAAATTGTCTGGTGAGTCACCTGATACATAAAAGCCAGATCCTAGGCCTGAAGAGCTAGCCTGCAAAGGAGATAAGACCTCATATCCTCCCTGCTTTTTGATATACCACATCACTGTGCATTGTCTGCAAAGATTTTCAGGGGGCCAGGGAGAAAAAGGGAATGAAAAGTTTGCAGAGCCAGAAGCAAATCTCTCATCTCTTTTATGCTGATATGGCCAGACCTATGATGAGGAGGCCGGAGACCCTGGACTTTTAGAGGGTCAAAAGAAGCACCCCGCCCTAGGTCTGAGGTGTCTGTGAACTGTTCTTGGGAAAGAACTGGAGCCTGAAAGAGCAGTCTCAGATCTGGATAAATTTGTTGAATCCACCACTGGAGCTCAGGTTTTAGATAAGGATGTAAAGGAACAGAGAATTCCAGGGCATGGCTATGTTAAAGCCACACCCGTCTGAGGTACTATTGAAGCGTTCTCATATGGAGCCTGGCAAGAGGAAGCATGGTAATGGTAGAGGTCACTAACCCTAGAATGCTGCAAAATTCCCTGGGATGTGAGAGAGAAAAGAGGAAGAAGTAGTTGGAAGAATGCTGTCAGAGACAGAGCACTGTCTGAGGAAAAGAGGCCGACATGGGCATGGTCTGAATCCTGCAACTGAGAAAAATGTGATCCTGGGAGGGTGCAAGCACAGACTTCTTGAGACTGATGGTGAACCCCAGACTTTGTAAAAGACAAGTGGTAAAGATCTTGTAGAACACTGCTGGGAGAAGGAGTTTGGATAAGCAGTTCATCCAGATAAGGGAATATCTGTATCCCTTGAAGCCTGCAAAAGACAATAACAGGAGTAAGGTGTTTGGTGAATACCTTTAGGGCAGTACAAAGGCAAAAGGGCAAAACAGAAAAGTGAAAATGAGAGGAAGAAACAGAAATGTAAAAACTTCCTGAAGAGAGGGTGAATAGTGATGTAAAGATAGGCATCCTTGTGGTCTAGAGAGACCAAAAAGGCCTAGGGAGAAGAACAGGAAGCAAAGTAAAGAGACAGCATCCTGATGGAAGAGACCTTGAGAAACTGGATAAGCATTTGTGATATCACCTGTTTCAATGATGTCATTGCAGTCAAATATCCAGTCAACTACTATAAATTATGACATGATTTTAGCACAGTAGCAGGCTATATAGAATTGCACATCATTTCCACACTATCAAATCTCATCTGTTTAATGAATTATTGTATAATGTTTCTCTACATTTTCACTAGAAATAAAACAATCCTATTATGATATATTTTAGACTGCAGCAATTATATTTATTATATTGTAGATATAGTTCATCTGTTTTGTCAACACCTGCTGTGCATATGCATTTATATTCTGAATTTATGTTAAGTTTATAACTTTTAAATGCCCTGCCTTTCCTATTTTCTTTATTACTCTCTCCTTATGTTCAAATCCTTTGCCTTCATATCCTTATACAAATTATCTGTGTGTGTTTTAATAACATAGTTTTATTACTTCCTCTTCTTCTTGTCTGCAGATTTATTTCCATGGGACTCTATTAAAAAAGATCACTTAGCTGGGTTTCTCAGTTAATATATTCAAAATAAATAAATTGACATTTAGGCAGATAAAAAGAAAAGTAGCAGACAAAGACACTGACGTGACCATGCCTTTGCCTAAGAAGCATTGTGCCAGCCTCCTTTGGCAGTGTGGCAACACATTCATGGCACTGTCTTTGTAAACTCTGGTGCACAATGTGACTCTGGGTGCTATTTAACCCATATGAATCTCAGTCTTCATTTTCACTTCACAAGGAGTTTAGGTGGCAATATGTCTCCAGCAACCTTCTTGCACCCCATTTACAGTGCTTCATAATAAAATCCATATATGTACTGACTGCACTCACAACTACAGACAAAAAAAAAGAAAACAAAACTCCATTGGTGGTGCTATACTAGAAATATTGCAGACATGATTTTCTATGACAAACACTAACCAATAAGATGTTTGGCATTCAGACTGCTGCAATAGCCTTTAGACTATATGAGTTGTGCCTTGTCTAGGACACAACTAGCAGCCAGCTTGTAAAAGATCCGGTTCCCATCCACTCTTCCACTCTGATTGCTGATTGATTAGTCTTGAGAAGGTAAAGTCAGCTGTCAGAGTAGAACATTTTCAGGACTTTCTTGCTGCCTTGTGAAGAAGCAGTATAGAGTTTTCCTAAGAGTAGCAGCTAGTATTTTATTTGATTTTTCTAGTAAGTAAGTCCCCTTTGGGGAATACTTCCACACATAAAATGTTATGTTTTACTCCATTAAAACTACATATGCATATACATATATATGTATATGTATATATATATATATATATATATATATATATATATATATATATATATATATACACATATATATGTATATCTATATCTATATATATATATATATATATATATATATATATATATATGTACACACACACACACACACACACACACACACACACATATATAGGCATATATATATATATATATATATATATATATATATATATATATATATATATATATGTAGATATATGTAGATATATTAAAAAACAAACAGAGTCTAGTAATGAAGTGCAAAAGTTTGCCAACTTTCTGATAAAGCCGTGTTAAGGCTGAACACACTCACCTAGTTAATATTTTTTATTTTTTTCAATAAAGAAGTATTGATTTCTAAACAAGTTATAAGTACTTTTTTCTTTGAACTCTTAACTAAAATTGACTGCAGTTTATGATTCTTTTTTCTTGGTTTTAACGAGGCTCAGCCAGTAACATTGATGCTCAAAAATTAACAGTTTTCCCAGTGGATATATAACATAAATATCTATCTAACAATCTCTCTCTTTCTCTCCCTCTCTCTCTCTCTCTCTATATATATATATATATATATATATATATAGAGAGAGAGAGAGAGACAGGCATAAATATTTATAGAGAGAAAGGTGTGTGTGTGTGTGTGTGTGTGTGTGTGTGTGTGTGTGTGTGTGTGTGTGTGTGTGTGTGTGTGTGTGCTTCCTTGCGTCTGTGCGGTGTGTGTGTTTGAGCAAAAAAATGCATATTTTTACTTTTATTTTACTTTAGCAGTATAAGCTAATTGGGGGGCTTATTTTGTTACGAAACATGCTATAAAGTTTGTTTGCGTGTTTTAACAAATTTTCTGTTGGAAGTGTTTTTATTTTGTCAGGGAATAAAGTTACGCTTGTGTTCATACCGTGGTAACTTATCTGATATTATTTCCGACTAATTTAAATCTAAAGGGGCTTCTAACAAGAATAGTGTGTGCTTCTTATGCATTACAGTGTCTTAGGGACTTTTGATGCATATGAAAGTGTGCTCTCTGTGCAAACTATTTGACAACTTACCTTCCAACCAACTTGTTTAAATGTTTTGACCACATTCAAAACATTCTCCTTGGTGCTCCTGCTGGTTTGACATCCATTGCTCACAGAAAAAAAAGTTATCAGAGAGTCCTTTCTGATTCCATGGACTCAGTACTCACCTCTGCCAAAGCTGGATGAGTCTCCAGTGGTCAGCAGTCATTCCTCTGACAACTTACTTACATTTCCTTCATCCTCAGGTATAGTCCTTTCAGCTACCATGAATCATGGGTCAGCCACATCCTCTTCAGCTATTCCACTACCTGAGCTTATCATGGGAGAACTTTCTTGGCAAGGATATGGAGACAAAGCAGGGGATGTTGCTGGATGCGTCTGGGAAGGAGACCTTCTAATGTGCCAGAAATTCTTTCTCTGAGAAGATCGCTACAGCTAACTGTAAAGAAAAAATAAGAAACATAAATATTGTTCATCACGAGAGGTGGTATGTATAAGAAAAGATTATTTTCTTACTTGTCTGGTTCACATAATACGATACCTGTAATTCAGGTTAATCAAAATATTCACAGGGAAGACATGTTGTTTTCTCAGTCTTTTGTCCCAAAGTATGGGAGTATCTACCTTCTTTTCTTAAAGATTATTCATCTCACCCTATTTTCTGAGCAGAAATAAAAGCACATTTCAAGACTTTAGAAAAATGTAAGTGCTGTCTCTCTGGTCATATAGCTTAACTTCTTCCTACCCTTCTTTCCTGACTCTGCTTTTCATTTTGATCCTTTTAGCATGCCTTCTCAGATTTTCCCTCTGTATATAATGCATGCATATACAGTGCTTTGTCAATCACTTTGTACATAATGTCATTTAGCTATTGCCTTTATACCTTCAAGCCAGCTCTTATATTCACTTTCTGCATAACATGCATATATTGCATTTTGTCATTCATTCTGTATATAATGCCATGTATTTAATATATTTATTTTTGGATGATACCGGGCGGCTGCAGTGGTGCAGCGGTTAGCGTTGCCACCTCACAGCAAGAGGTTCTCCGGTTTGATCCTCAGCTGGGGTTTCTTCTGTGCGGAGTCTGCATGTCCTCCCTGTGGTCATGTGGGTTTCCTCCGGGTGCTCCGGTTTCCTCCCACATCCCAAAGACATGCTGTATGTGGATTGGACACTCCAAATTGGCCTTAGGTGTGTGTGTGTGTGTGTGTGTGTGTGTGTGTGTGTGTGTGTGTGTGTGTGTGTGTGTGTGTGTGTGTGTGTGTGTGTGCCTTCTGTGGAAGGTTGGGCACCGGGCTGGCAACTCGACACTGTAAAACTCCACTGCCCATCATGAGCAGACAGTTGATCCACTGTGGCGACCCCTAACCGGGAAAAGCTGAAAGAAGAAGAAGAAGAAGATTTTTGGATTTTACTGAAATAGGTCCAAAGGGGTCAGTGCTCTACCCCAAATAACAAATCAAAAATAAAAATAAAAATGTCAGAGTATTCTGAAATAGAGGGCCTCTTTTCTGTAGAACATAAAGCTTACAACTTGGATGCTGAAGAATGCTGCTCCTCATAACCTCCTATGGAGGAATTTTCTTTTTCTCAGATTACTGCGAGGCCGAATGAGATGTGTTTTTATGGGGACAAATGGATGTTCTCCCTTAATTGAGGAGATAATATGATATGTTGCAAGTTTATATGCCCCATTCTATGCCTATTCTTACACTACTGCCAAATTTGGAGGATGCATTTAATGCTGCCTGTAACAAATCTGAGTCACACTCTTCAGTCCCTCTAAAAGCAGAGAGGCTTTACAAAGTTTCTCAAAAAAACGCTTGTTTTCTCACCATCAGACCCTACAGCAATTTTAACATCTATGCCAGCAGAGAAAAATTTCCTGGTGTCATTCAACCTTTCCCAAATGGACTAGAAGGTGAAGATTATGGACAGATTTGTTAAGAGAATTTTCTTCCACTTTTGTTTGCCTCCTTTCAAAACAGACAACTCAACAGATTCTGCTCCAGGACTCCATGCAAACAGATCTGGAAAACATATGTTTTTTTTTCATTCCCTTGGATGGGAATGTTTCTTTTTCCATTTCTGCCCTTTATGCATTTCGACCTTTTCCATTGGTATCCAGTGTAATTCTGAAGATTCAGAAGGACTCTATAAAAATAATTGTGATGGCCTTCTTTTAGCAAGGCAACATTGGTTCTTCCTTCTTATGGAACTGTCCAAGGGCAATCACCAGAAGCTCCCTCACAGACTGGACATACTGACATAAGACAGGGGAAGTTTGATACACCCCATTCTCAAACATCTTTAACTTTTCTAGTTGGTGCCTAACCTATGACCAGGGCATTGTTATGGATTATGTACCACTGGTGCTCAAATATTTGTGTGTTACTTTTCTCTGTCCTTTAGCACTCCTGCACAAAGATACATCTAGCAGCCATTTCAGCATGTCTGTGTTTGGATCTCCCACTTTCTTTAATGCCTATATTAAAACAGTTTCTGAAAGAAGTGTTATGCTCGAGACCACCACAAAAACAGGTTCCTACTTCCTGACATCTTAACTCTGTGATGGAAAGTTAACCACATCTCCATTTGATCCTGTACATCAAGTACATTTAAGGACATGCATAGGCAACTCAGGTACAATTTTGACAAAACCAAGTCCTTTAGAAAAGTAAATCAGCTATTTATTTTTATATTATGACTAAGAAAGGACATGTGCCAGAACAGACTAATTTCAGATGTTTATCCTCAGCTATTTCTTTTATTATACCCACCAATGTAAACCAATTCAAGGCAGTATCTAGGCACACTCTACTAGGGCTGTTCCTTCATTGATGGCATATTGGAAAGGAGTGGACTCCAGAAGCATTCTAGAGGTATCTACATTTTCCACTGTATATACATTTTCAAGCATTACAAGCTGAATTATTTTTCTAGATCTAGAAGTGGCTTTGCTAGGACCATTCTTCATGGACCTCTGGATCCATATCCTTCCTCTTTCCAGGCTGGATAGGCTTTAGTGATCAACCTATGTAGTCTAAAGGCTACCGCTGCAGTGAGAACGATAAACATAGTATAGTTGTTTAAGTTGCTCTTACCCATAACAGTAGATGTTCAACTCCCTCACTGCTGCAGTAGCCACACCTACCATCCATCCCCCTACTATTATATATAGCTATTGTTGAGAAATACTTTGACAGTTGTTTCTTGTTTGTTTGTTTGTTTAGTTCATGATGGGTATACCGCTTCTTAACTGTTAAGCATGAAAGGCCTGGAGATGTTTCAGTCTGACTGCTGATTTTTCCCTCCTCAGGACTGATGAATCATCAGTCAAGTGGAAGTGTGGGAGCGAACCATTGCTTTTGGTAGCTTACCAGTTGTGTTTTGGGTAAGACACAACACATATAGAATAAAGCCTACTGCAGCAATGAGGAATGTGAGACTTTACTGTTATAGGTAAGTGCAACTTACACAACTACAATTTGAAAATCCTTTGGTTGTGATCAACATCATCTGTTGGTTATTCATATAGCATCACAACTACCTACCTATACTTAACTGAAATTTTGTATAATACAGACTACCTGACTGAAAGTTAAATACCTGTGAAATCCCTAAAAAACGTTTCATAGAATTTAAGCAATATACTTGGATATAAAATGCACCTAAACTACCATCCTTTCCTAGATGTTTCACTGCAGATGCATTCTGAATATTAAAACAGGATGCTGCCTTACACACCACATAGAGTTTTGATCATGACAAGTCTGCAGTTAAAAAAATGATTCCTTGTCCGGATAAAGCTGTATGATTTTTACCCCCTGAAGTAATGAATATGTGCTAGCAATATATTTTCGATTTGGGCTACAATTTGCTGCCAAAAAATAATTTCTACATTCAGACCTTAGGGAAACTGAATCCAGAGTGCATTGGCTGTCTGGCATATTTTAATGGCATTTGTGAGCTAGTAGTGTGTCCTATAAACACAGTTATATCTCAGAAGCAGCTTCACATTTTCAAATGAATCTTTAATGACAAATCTAGATGTCCATCTATAAGTATTAGTTAAGCTATGCTTTTAGGTGTACAGATAATAAAACAGCTACATGTTGGATGTCTAAGTGCCAAGTCACAAATATTGGCAATGCTTTTCTTTATTTTTGTTAGAAATAACACACTACATTTTTTAGAAAACTTCAGTGACAAATAAACAGAGGTTTTATTTCTTAGCTTTCAAAAGCAAAATGTGTGTGTAAGATGCCTGTGTACCACATACATGCCCCATGAGAAAAAGTAAGAATGTGTGTGCTGGTTATAAACAAAGTCTTAATGTGTGTATATTAGGGATGCTGTAACTTGCAATACTAAAGTGATACTTACAATGCCAAAGTGTGACTTAGGACTTTTTGTTCCTTTACTAAAATACAACAGACAAGTATTCCCAGCACTTTTTGGACATATATGATGAATACAGAATTTACACCTTTGGAAAAATAGTTTCATTCAACAATGAAATAGTCAGTTATATCATCCTCAGTTTAAAGTGTGATAATTATCTTTTCAAACGTGCATTCATCCTGCAACACATACATACGCACTGACTCCAACAAGCCAGAGCAACAGCAATTTAACTTTGATACAAAGATAGCAAGAGTTAGTCATATTCACATGGGGTAGCCTGCCTTCATGGACACACACACACACACACACACACACACACACACACACACACACACACACACACACACACACACACACGCACACACACACAAAACCCCTATCAATGGGTGCCTCTGGCACTTGATTATAATGAAAATGAAGGAAAGAAAGAAATAATGGCTACAGCAGTGCATTTCACTTTGTTGGCCTTAATACCCTCATACATATACATTTGTCCTCCCAACACGTCTAACCAGTTTCCTGTTAACAGTGATCATAGAATTGCCTCATGCATTCAATCACAGATGGCTGCATCCCCAAAGATAAAGCTTTTTGTGTGTACCTCCAATCAATAATTATAATGTAAGTCATTTACACGATGGCTGTAGTGATATAATTTAATTTCTTACTCTCAGACACATTCTCTGTCCCACGTCTCCATCAAGTCATATCTGTGATTATTTAATAGTGATCATTTATGATCATTTAATTTCCCTTTCCTTTCACATACAGCCTGCCTCCTCCTTTACCCAGAGGTTGCATTTACTTTGTACATCTTTGAAGCTTGATTGTGATGAAAGTGTAAGAAATAATAATTATCCTTTTGTTGTTCTCCTTCACATGAAATCAACTCCCCATAGGTACATATTAATGATTGTCTTATGGTGAGAATCAAAATGCCATATGTTCTCACACAAAGCCTTACTCTTTTCAATGCTATCCACATTTTGAGTAGATATTTGATGTCTTATTGCAAGGAAAGTGAATGAAATAATGGTTGCAGTAAGGTCTTTCAACTTCTTGCTCTCCAGTACTTCTACTCTATCACAAACACAAGTTAAGGTATCACAGAACTTTTCTTTACATTTACATAAATCTTCCCCCTCCAAAATATAAACCACTTCTCTGCATATCTTTGATATGTGATTGAGAAGAAAATAAAGGACATATGGAGTAAGGTAAATTATTTCATCTGTCCTTTCAGACATGTGTCATATTAGTTATCACTTAACAGTAATCACTGTATAATTTTCACCTGCATGACAGATTTTATATACATATGTAATAAATGAAATGTCTTGTAATATAGACATAGGATACAATTTCCATGATGAGTGGCAAAACCTCAAGTCACAAAATACTGTCCCTTATTCTGCGATTCAAGATAAGTAATTTATCTCTCAAACAAAACTCCATACAGTCAATGTACCTGTTTCTTTTCTTTTTTTTTTTTGGCATAGTGTGTGTGCTGAAGAAAGATTTGACAAGTCTTTAATAATGATCTGTGCTTTTGAAAGCTTTCTGCCATAGTTCTAAGCTGAGTTGAAAGTTTTTTGTTTAATTTGTCCAGTAGCAAAAAGTAGGAAGAGGCAACCACCAGACATCAAATAATCCAGTCTTGGAATTAAAATAAGTAGTCTTTTAATACATGCACAAAGGTAAGCACATTCACTGACCGCTTCGTCAGACCATAAAAGTTTTTCAAAAATGCAAAAACACTTCCTTATATATCAATCACATGGTACAAAAATAATTATTCAATTAACAATTAAACAAATACCTATCATATTATATACTACTAACTTCTTTACATAAAACTTGGATTCATGACTACTATCGATATACTTTTGTAGGCAGCTTTAAATATACAAAATTTACATATAATGTACGTTACTACAAGTAGATGTTTAAAACATCTTGTCCCTATGACTAATACAATACATATAGACTACAACATTATTAGATACCCATTACTGATATTGTGATTAAATAACGCTTGAAAATATAAGCACTAATATTAAACCACTATGACGTATATTATTTGATAGATACATACATACGTCTGAGGTCCGCAATTTTTGCAAATAAAAATGCAATGCAGTTAGATGTCTACTGTCGATGTTAGAATCATATGACACTTACTGGCCACAGCATAGGTGCCATCAATATAATAATGCACTCATAGAGGAATTATAAAAATTATAAAAATCATATATATGTGTGTAAATAAGCATCCTATTACTACAGTATGCACGTACAATTCAAATGCAACAAAGTAAAACATCTACAATATATATAACATATAACAGTTGCAGGCCACAACAAAAGTGCTATCAATATATAAACACGCACAAGTGGAAGTTATTAAAACATGTATAGGTGTATATAGGCATCTTCTAGCTGCAGTGCACACTTTCCACTCAGATGCTACAGGGTGTGGAGTCTACTATAGGATAATAATTGATGGCTAGAATATGTATATACAGATAAACAATATACATAGATATAGATATTATAAGTGAATATATAAATGAGTAATATAATGGCAAATATACTATCTGGTAATTAAACCCCTGGACCTCAAAATAGGTTTGAGTAAGGCCCTCTCATTAAGGCCTCTACCTTTGTCTGCCCTCATTCTCATAATCCAGTTTATTTCCTTTTTCTCTGTAGCATTCATTATGTTACCTTCCCTTATTTTAGGTTTGAATACATCTATAACCATAAATCGAAAAGTGTGCTCATGACCATTGGCCAATTCTTGTTTCGCCAGAGTATTATTTTCGTAGCTTACCCTGATAGCATATACATGTTCTCTCATTCTATTACGGAAAACCCTATTGGTTTTACCAACATAGAAGGAGAAGCATACTTGGCACACAGCAAGGTCGACCACATGGATAGTACTGCAATCAGCAGATACTCTAAATTTAGTTATGCAAAAGTACCTCACCAAGAGGATCATGGGCTACAAAAAGATGTCCTATGCAGCTCGACTAAAGAAACTCCAGCTCTACTCAGTTGCTTACCGCCTACTCAGAGGCAATCTATGCCTGACCTAAAAAGCCATGTCAAACCCAGAATTAATGGACATGCTCCACCGCAAAAAATCCAAGTCCCTTAGAGCTACACGTTCCAGGGACCTAAACCTCAGCACAAAAATAAATAGGACATGCTGGAGGGACAGATTCATTTCCCAGAGGCTCCCCTCACTCTGGAATAGAATCCCAATTCATGTTAGACAAAGCCCCTCGCTGACCCTCTTCAAGCGAAATTTGGACGCGTGGATGGGAAATCACAAATTCACCTCTGGGATCTCTCCTGTGTCCCTGCTAGATAGAGGCACAGTTAACTAAACTTAAAAGGGTACCTTCTGTGACCTACTTTACAGAGGCACAGTAGGCTAATCTAATAGGGAGGTAGAAGCCAAATACACTCTGGCTAGGCTTATAAATGCCCTAGGGCAGATAGCCTAGTATCTACCTATGAACCTATGAACCTATTTAAAGATCTGACCTGTGTCTGGGTGGATGAAACTATCACCTATACTTATATATGAGCAGAAATTACATCTACCACAAGGATTAGTCCCTGTGTGGTTTGCTGAATAGTGCTCACCTGAAGAGTGGCAAAGCAATCTTTTAAGACTTGGTTTATTTTTGAACTGATACTTAGGTTTGTGCCCTACAATGTTTCTTATCTCTATATCTGTGGTTAAAATACACCAATGGTAATTAATGACGTCCATAATGTCCTTATTATCTACTGTAAAGAACATCGGTATCTTCAATTCTGAAGTTTTACTTTTTTGCTTATTATATGCATTTGTACTATCAAAATAATATGGTGCAGCTCTATTTTCTCTCAAAGAGTCTATACTCTGTAGACCTTTTTCTATTTCTGTATATTTATATCCACGTTTAGACAACCTTTCCTTAAAGGTATTGATCTCATGTCTATAGCCATCTTCTGTGGCATGAAGAAGTGAGATCCTCATGCCTTGCCCCTTAACAATGTTACTAAATATATATTGAGGGTGCATGCTGCATCTTTGGAGAAGTGTATTTCTGTAACATTTCTTCCTATAGACAACGGTATTAATATATGTACCCATCACTCTCTCAACATATACATCTAAATACTCTATTTTAGTGGACGAAATGTTTGATGTAAACTTGAGATATGTAGTCGTATTATTCATTCGTGTAATACACTTTTTCAATTTATCCATACTGCCATCCCAAAGAAAGAGAACATTGTCAATAAAACGATGATAAAAAGAGACCTGTCTTTTAAACCATACTTTGGGAAACAGCTCTTCCTCCTCCCATAAGGCAAGAAACATGTTGGCGTAGCTATTGGCACACGGAGTGCCCATAGCTACGCCATCGCACTGGATATACATTGTCCTATCAAAGATGAAAACATTGTTTTCGAGTATGATCTCTAGAAATAGGCAAATAAGATCTATTTTTGGTGCACTATACTCACTGTGTTTAGTGAGATATTTCTTGATGGATTCTATGCCTACTTCATTAGGAATTATCGTAAATAAAGACTGTACATCGAGTGTCAAAAATAACTTATCTGCCTTCATTTCAGATATACTAATAAAGGCATACAAATCTGATAGAAATTGTTTTGTGTCTTTAAGTATAAATTTGTTCTTATCAAGTATTGGTCTAAGCTGCTTTTCCACATACATAGAAAAAGGCTCGGTACACCATCCCCTACCAGAGACAATAGGTCTCATGGGGGGATTTGTGCCGTCCTTATGGATCTTTGGTATACCTTGAATAATAGGGATCATTGGGTAATCTACTTCAAGGAATCTAGCTAATTCATTAGTAATAATATGACTATCTACCAATTCAATTACCACTTTAAAAATGATATATTTAATTGTATCAATTCTCTCTTTATTATTGATGTTATAAAATGTAGTGTCACTAAGCATATACAGCATGGCCTCATGATAACTCATTTTATCCAAGATGACAAGGGGTCCACCTTTGTCTGCAAGTCTGAAAACTAGTGTATGATCACTTTGTAGCCTTTCTAGTGCCTTTCTCTCATTAAAATTTAAATCATACCTATTTCTCTTATGCATGTGATTTATTTTGCCTTCATTATATATTTTGTGCACATCTTTCTCTACTAAGCTATAAAACGCTTCAACAAGAGGGTGATTGTTCGGTATATATTCACTAGGTTATTTAAAAGGGTAATTATACTCATTATCACTATGTCTAAATTGATATTTCAACATCACATTTCTTGTAAATATCTTAAGATCAGATAAGACATCTGTGAGTCTATTATTTTTAGTGGGGATAAAATTCAAACCCTTGTTTAATACATTTAATTCATCAACATCTAAATTTCTGTGTGAGATATTCCATACTAAACAATTTTCATCTGAGTCCACATCTTTTTGAGGGTATGGTTCGATTCCCTCTCTGTTGAAAGCTTCCACTTCTGTCATCCTCAACTTGCTGAACGGTTTCTTCTTGCCCCCTTCTCCACAGATATGGGAAGGGGGAATTGTTGAAAATCCATATAACTATTTTCACCATTGCTCATGTTAACTCGCTGTGTTGCACTGGCCATTGCATGAGTTTTCAGTCTCACAACTGGCTGATTAAAGTCATTGTCACTTAATTTACTAGATTGTTCCGTCTGTGCCACAGTTGGCTGTTGTGTCATTATTTGTGGAGTAATATTCAGTTTGTTAGAAACTGTGGGCATTTCAGAATTTACATTATTATTTACTGAAATGTCAATGTCTTTACAAGTACAACTATTGCCCACATCAAGCTTATTACTGCCATTCTCAATAGTGCCAGCAGTACGAACATTATTATTATTAAGGGATAATGAGGTTATGGCTTCTTTCCTCATGTTAGCAGGTATTTGTCTATATGCTTGGCCTGGTCGTGGCCAAGTAAAGACATGGCCTTGTCAAAAATCCTGAGTATCCCTATCTAGTTTAGTGCATTTTTGCTGTAATAAATGCCTTTCATACACCATAATACCATCTAACACATTAGAGAGTGCATTGTCGACCATAGCAGTGGGAAAGTGAGAATACAAAGTATATTGTTGTTCTATAATGGACTTTCTCAAGCTTTCCTCTTCAGGTTTAAAAAATTCTAACAGTAGACAAATATAATTCATGCTCACCACTATGTTTAGTTTTTGCCATCTGGTAAGAAGTCCTGGATATTGCTCTCCGTAGGTGGGCATCTTTAATACTTGTAGCCCCCTCTGTATTATGCCCCTATTGAGGCATACTTAAAAGTGCTGTCTCTGTGCAGAGAGACATTTAAATTTGAAGGAATCTACTTCAAGTTTCTCCATGGCTATGTGTAGCTGCTCCAAGACATCTGTATTTACAGGTTCGGCTGTTTCACTGTTGCCGGCTTCATAGAGTAGTAGAGGATTTGTGTCGCTTCTCATACACGTCATAAACTTGGTAGATAGGCATTCGCCTCCACTGTGTGTTGTATTAGGTCTCATCGCCACTATATCAACCTTATTCCCCTGTACATTAAGATTAATTGAGCCATTGCCGTTAATAGTATTCTCATCCACCCTCACAGACTCGAACGGTCTGTAATCTAGCTCAGTATTTTCATTACCTTCAGTCATGTCCCCGTCAGGTGCGTATGATATAAACACAGTAATAAAAACAATGAATAGCACACCTACAAGAGTAAATGCCTCTCCGCTAGTGATAACAATATATATAATAAGTCCAGTAGCAAAAAGTAGGAAGAGGCAACCACCAGACGTCAAATAATCCAGTCTTGGAATTAAAATAAGTAGTCTTTTAATATGTGCACAAAGGTAAGCGCTTTCACTGACTGCTTCATCAGACCATAAAAGTTTTTCAAAAATGCAAAAACACTTCCTTATATATCAATCACATGGTACAAAAATAATTACTCAATTAACAATTAAACGAATATTTACCCTATTATATACTACTAACTTCTTTACATAAAACTTGGATTCATGACTACTATTGATATACTTTTGTAGGCAGCTTTAAATATACAAACATTACATATAATGTACGTTACTACAAGTAGATGTTTAAAACATCTTGTACCTATGACTAATACAATACATATAGAAATGTCTTGTAATATAGACATAGGATACAATTTCCATGACTGGCAAAACCTCAAGTCCCAAAATACTGTCCCTTATTCTGCGATTCAAGATAAGTAATTTATCTCCCAAACAAAACTCCATACAGTCAATGTATCTGTTTCTTTTTATTTCTTTTTTTTTTTTTTTTTTTTTTACTTTGGACTTCTGTACTCATTCATTTCAGTGGAATGCAGTATTGGTATAGTGTGTGTGCTGAAGAAAGATTTGACAAGCCTTTACTAATGATCTTTGCTTTTGAAAGCTTTCTGCCATAGTTCTAAGCTGAGTTGTAAGTTTTTAGTTTAATTTATTTATTTTGTTTTAGGTAACCATTTATTGTTTCATTTACTGAGAATGAAATATTTCTGAGTTTGGACCCTATTCACAGAAACCCTATGCTACAACACATAATTTTTGTGTGCAATAACATGCTATATAAAGCCCTGTCTGAGTCTTAAAACAACTGTAAGTAATAGGACGACATTATGTAAGGGATCTTGTATGATTCTGCTCAATGGTACACTAACCGCCTACCCACTAAGCTAATGGTGCAAGCTATATACTGCCTCAAACTGTGATGATGCCATTCAGCTTCTACCAGCCTGACTGCACAAAACCCCCCTCCCCTCATTATCATAATACGTTAATGACCTACCACTTACTTTCCAAATGACTGTGATTTACTCATGAAATAAGTCATTCATGATGGTGATGCATACTATTTCTGAATTAGGCACAGAATACCACAGCCAGCAAGTAATGTAGTTGCTTGATAAGGCATGATAAACTGTATTTACTGAGTAGCTACCTGTCTTTGCTAAGCACAGGACTACCTATTCTGCAGCAATGTGCCATGTGTTCCTATACTTTATTCAAGAAACTAATAATGTGGTTGTCTGCCCTCAGGGGCTACTGCAGTTAATTTCACTGGGAGAGTACTAAAGTCCATGTACAAAATGCATTTCTACATCTTCTGTACTTTTTTCACAATATCAGAGATAATTGTTTGCATGGAGCTTTAAAGAGAGATGCAGATTGTTATGTTATGCTATGCTATGCTATATTATGTTATATTATGTTATATGTTACATTATGCTATGCTATGTTATGTTATATTATGTAATGTTATGTTATATTATGTTATGTAATACTATGTTATGTTATGTGGTTATGCTGTGTCATGCTATGCTATGTTATGTTATATTATGTTATACTATGCTATGATCCGATGTTATGTTATGTTGTTATGTTATGCTATGTTATGTTATACTATGCTATGATCCTATGCTCTGTTATGTTATGTTATATGTTATATGTTATATGTTATGTTATATTATTGTTATGCTATGCTATGTTATGTTATGTTATGTTATATTATGTAATGTTATGCTATATTATGTTATGTTATACTATGTTATGTTATGTGGTTATGTTGTGTTATGCTATGCTATGCTATGTTACGTTATGTTATATTATGTTATACTATGCTATGATCCTATGTTATGTTATGTTGTTATGTTATGCTTTGTTACGCTATGCTATGCTCTGTTATGTTATGTTATATGTTATATGTTATGTTATTGTTATGCTATGTTATGTTATGTTATGTTATGTTATGTTATGTTATGTTATGTTATGTTATGTTATGCAAATGTCTGTTTCTCCTCGTCTTCCCCCCACACATTATTTTATCTTTTGGGAAGTCATTTACCCAGCGGAAAATACCACACTGACAATAAGCCCATAGGAATTGATCCGGTTCTTTGGGATTTTGGAATTTACATGGACAGAGACCTAATTTTTGACCAACATGTGACCATTGTCATAAGAAAGTCCTTTTATATTGCACAGCTTATAAACAAAGGGACTGTATCTTGCTATGGTGATGCTACTGCCCCCCCCCCCTTTACTGAGCCCTCATTAGGCCCATCATTGAGTATAATATCCCCCTTGGCATGCATCTATCCAGAAACATACAAGTGGAATGCCCACTGAGATACCTTACTAGAAGGATACAAGGCCTAAACAGTTTGTCCAATATGGACTAACTCAAAGCCCTGTACTACTAATGGACAGAAGCTTTATCCCATGCATGGGTCTCCTCAAATTATCGATGGTACGATCCCACTTATTCTCATTAGGGGTAATATATAATTATCAGCTATGAGATGGGTGAGAAGAATCTAACCACAAATGGAATAGGTTAATTCAAGCACCAAAAAGGAAACTGGCTAGGTTTAAAATGGCCCACAAGGGCAGTTAGCTCAGTAATTACCTACAAACCTATGAAACTCTTAGAACTTTTACTTAATTAGTTATTAAGAAACACATGAAATCATCAACCATCTACAAGTAGCAATAAAAGCAGTGCATACTGAATTTAATGCTCTTTATATTGACAATGTATAGACATAAATCACTAATTTATGTATGCTGCCCATTAACTCCATAGACCAAATTGTAACCATAGAAATAACATTGTTGTTTTGTAACATATAAAACTTGTTAGCCATTGGGATAATCAGAATGATCTAGCATTGCTTGACTCTAAATGTAGCAAGCATTCACAAATCAGGCATGTTTTCTGCTGTTTTGCTAAATTCCAGATTGTACTATTTGGAAAAAAATCAGATTACTGTCTTAAATCCAACAGTCAGCAATGCATATGTCTACCATCTTTGTCCTGCAGTGTACATTTTACTCTGTTTAAATTAAAATAAACCAGCTATTTCATTTAGTAACTACCTCATACTGTCATGAGATGTAATGATATTCATTGTATGAATTATTTGTATTAAGTTAAATCATAGCCCCTAACATTATCATTACTCCACATAATATGGCATATTTTTAACTATGCATTCACAGCTGTACAGAGAAACTCAGGTGTTTAATAATAATATAAATTATCATATTACACGCATTCATGTGGGAAATAAAGTCATAAGTTATAACAATCTATTTTTCAAAAACTTGATGTGACAAGCCATTAAGTGAAAAGGGAACTGAAATGCTGTAACTAATCAGGTTAATCATAGGGAAAAACTGATTATTAAATATTGAGTGAACAAGATTTGAACATTCATTGTAGTATCCAGTCTAAAATGATTTATATATAAAGACACAAAATGTGAAGCTTGAAAGCACATGAGTGGCAAAGGATGAGAAAATAAGTTAAAGTTCCATAAGAAGAGGTTTACTGAGACGGATCTAATAACATCAAGAGATACTCTAGCAGATTCTTTCTATGTCTAAGATGAAGATTATATTTAAATCAACTTTTTCAGTCTATGTCTTTTTATTAATGCTATCTGTTGAATAAACTAGATGAATGTTTTCCACCCCATAGCTGTATTACAATCTAAGTTGACTGGATAACAAGTAGTTGGTATTAAATGTGATATAATACCATAAAATATAGCCATGTAGTGTCTGGTCAATAATATTAAAAAAAGTCTTCATAACTGCATCATTTGAAAGTATTGATTAAGTCTAGATGGAAAAATGAACATTGCTCCAAGTTGCCACTACCTGTAATTCTCTCACTATGACAAGAAAGTCATGTAATTTGATTTATTCATATGGATACTGTAAAGTCCGGTAGACCTGAATATATGTGCACAGCCTGTTGTCATATAGTAGAATGCAATACAATAGTCATACAGACATGGGTATCCATATAACAGACTACATTCAGTAGGTAAGTTTTATCATTTCCCAATAACATGTCCCAATGACTAATTAATTATGTTGTATGGAGATATAGGATTGCTATTGATTTGATAATGCCTGTCAGCAGGACATTGCACAAACATCTGTTAGATGTTTGCTCAGTTTAGACCTCATGTAGTGTTCTTCAAGTGCATCTAGCAACATGTGCTAACAGACAAGTAAGCTTAAGTAGTAAATCTTAATTAGTTGCACACAGCCAGTGACAAGACTATAAAATGTTGTGATTCTAAGTTTCTGGGGAATTAACTTATTGTTCTGTTTTGTTACTACTTCGGAGATGTAAGAGATACTTTGGATTAGGTAATGTAGCATGTCAGAATTTAGCACACTTGTCAATAGCCTGTTTAAATGAAATCTTACATCACAGAGTGGTCCAAAATTTTTGTAAGACTGACCTTCCCATCTAGAAGTCAACAATATATCTAGTATCTAAGAAAATGGTTGCAATTTTAGTATCCATTTGTTTCTCCTTTTCCTTTTTTCCTCTGTAAATGAGAAATATAGCATATGACTATGCATGCTGAAGCGAAGGTCACTTGTTAAACTATTTTCTTTCCTTTAATGTCTGTGCAGTGAGGTTGTGAATGACATGTCAGAGACCACCATCTCTTTATGCAGTAACTCCACATGACACATAGTGATGATGAACATTTGTGACTATATGCTTCTTAATCCTACTATATCAGTGTTTGTAAATAATTCTTTTTTACAGAGTATTGCTTTCTTTTTTCATCGTTGATTACTCATGAGCTTTTGTGTTTGACTGGATAGTGATGGGAATGAGGTCTGAGTATTAACTTGATGGTTGCAGTGTAGCTGACTATAATGTGGTCCAACTAGTGGAAACTCAACAGTATCTTCATAATGTAATTGTAAGGAATTTTCTTACTGGTGCTGGGGTATAGTTTTTTTTCACTTTTTTTTCTGTCTGCTGGTCAGTCAGTTGCATCCAATGTTCATTTCTTTTGGGCACTATATTGTGATGTGTTCATGCCATGAAGTTTCATGGTGGTGGATCTTGTCTTAAGTTGTGGGAAGAAACAAGTAGCTGTCACCAGTTCTAGTGTACCATGCTCTTTGTCCTCTGACAGAGACTGGTATACCACATTCTCTGAAGATGGAAAATCAGTAAGCAAATGTGCAAGATTTGTGGGATGTTTGGTGTCAGCACAATGCAGCTATATGGATGAATTGTGATGGATAGCTGACTAGTAACCCTTTAAAATCTTCGGATCTGCAATTTCAAGTCCTGATATGGGGAGAACAGTAGCCAAAACTCCAAATGTACACATGCTAAGTCTAAGGTTGTACTTTCTCACAATATTCCCATTTCTTTGCAGTATGCCAGTCCTCAGAGTTGGTATCTCTCTCTCTCTCTATATATATATATATATATATATATATATATCTGTGTGTGTGTGTGTGTGTGTGTGTGTGTGTGTGTGTGTTAGAAAAATATGTATTAGTAATATGCTTAATGCAGTTGAGGTTTAAAAAGGGTTAACACATTTATTCTATTTCACACTGCATAAATTTGTACGAACTGCAGAAGCATTCCAATCTTGTAATATCATGAAATATGTGCAGTTATGATCTTTGCTTATGCTTTGGAAATTTACAGGATAGCATTTCTGCTAGTGTCAGGGAAATAATAATAGATGTATCACTTCTACTAATGTCATGAGATTTAAACAAAGAGTTATTGATTTTCCGCTTATGCTATGAGAAAATACACAGCTGCAGAAGCTATTGATAATGAAGACAAAGGCTGTTTGAAAATATGAACTGCAATCAGCATTAACTTGTACCTAAGCTAGAAAAGTACCTTGAAATGTAACATATGTATTAGAGCTGCACAATAGAAGCTTATAGTGGGCTAAAGAAAATACAGCCCCCAAGGTCAGGTTGTTTTTCTCAAATGTTTTTCATAAATCCAGTCATGTCAGCAGGAAATCCAAGTAACATTTTCTATGTAACATATAGTGAGTTTTAAATCTGAACGTCAGCAGGAAATCTGAGTAACATTTGCTGTAGAACAATACACAAAGCTGTGTCTAACTACGTCAACCATAGAAAGTAACATTTTATAGAACAGTATAAGAGAAGCATACTGTCTGTTAGTAATTAGGCAAAATCCTGTATTTGCATATTTTTGTCTCCTTGCTGCAGGTAATAAAAGGTGCCTTACCTTGAACCTTATGTGAATTGGTCTTTGAAGTTTTTTCCTTTGACAGATTGCTCCTTTGGACTGGAACCCTCACTTCACCTCGGATCAGACGGGCCGAGTGGTTGAAACCGTACAGGGAAGAAACCAAATCGGTTCTTCTTATTTGAAAAGCCCTCTGACTGAATTGTCGTGCAAAAGAGGCCAGTCACTTTCTGATCTGCAACTGAAGGACGGGTCTCTGAATAGGTGATCAATCACGAAGGCTCAGGTAAGGTGAATCTACTTTTTTTTTCTGTTTTAGATCAGGGACTAGATTTGTATTGTTTTTGTCAAGACTTTTTTTTTTACAAGTCAGGGACAGAAAAGAGTACTGTCTTGTCATAGAGCAGGGAAAACAGAATAGGTAGGCAGTCATTCTGAAGAGACTATAACAAAATCTGTGGTACCACGTTAAAAATAAGAGAGGTTACGTAATGATCAAAAGGGTAGAACAAAATGGGTAATAATTGCACAAAAAGACCCCAAAATCCGCTGTTAACCGAAGACGCAAAATACATGCAGTCGCAGCACACTGATAATATTAAATACTATTCAAAATGGGTTAATAAGTATGAATTTGACAGAAAATTAGAAAAATCCTCACTTATCAAACTTGTCAAACAGCTCAAAACCGATTCCAAAGGTCGGGTAAAAAAGCAACGCCAATTAGGAATTCCTCAGGCACACAGGTGGATTGAGGAAGTAAACCGTAGGGAACAAAAGAACAACAATTCAAAAACAATGTTTTTAGATAAGGAGGGCAATAACTTAGTAATAGCGTCGGCCCCTCCACCTCCCTTACCAGAGTATGAAGCAAATGAACAGGTTAGTCCACTTCCACGATATCCTGTTGTCACTGAAAATAGAGACATTACAAAAACAAAACCCTTTATTAGAGATCCCGTCGAGACCAGGTCTCAAACACGGGCAGTAACTCAAATGAAGGCATTGACTTATATCAAATGGTTAAGAATTCACGATCTATGAGTGAAGAAGAAATATGCCCACTCATAGAAGTACCTAATCCTCAGGCAGGACAAGACGGTCAGGACTCAACTATTTTAGTGTATAGACCCTGAACAAGGGAAGATATCCGGAAAGCCACTGAGGGAATTCCCCATCCAAAAGTTAATTTTAGAAAGTTCTCAGAAGATTTACAAGGAATGAGGCTAAGTTATAATTTAAATGGAGAAGAGGTAGAAAAAGTAGTTAGACGAATTGTGGGGCCAGATTGGCACATGATCAGTGGCAACTGGAATCCCCATGATGCTGCACATAGACCCCTCCCACATAGCAGAGCAAAACTAGACAACAGAGTAAAAGGTCTTATAGACTGCATCTCTGAGAAATGGAAGCCTAGGGCAGACTGGACTTGCATTAATCAATGCATCCAACAAGAAGGTGAAACTGTTGACCGATATTATGCCAGATTATTAGAATGTTTTAATAACCACTGTGGAATGCAGGTTCCTGAAGATCAAACACAAGATTCCCCATATGAACAGCAGTTAAAGAATGCATTTTTAAAAGGCAGTATTGCACCCATAAGCAGTTTTATTACAAAACACATGGTAGATCATCGTACAAGCAGGTTACAGCCATTACTTGAATATGCTAGGCATGCCGAAAGGCATTTTAATAGCAAAAAGAAAAAGAAAGCTCAAGTATTTTCTGTAGAAGATGGAGCAGAAGTTTATGTAGTACAGTCCGGGAAAAAGGGCAAGAAAAATGCACAGGGAAACAAACAATCTGATCAGCGATCAGAGGACTTTGAAGGGTGAAAGAAAAGGGGAGAATGTTTTAAATGTGGTAAAAAGGGACACTTGGCAAGGGATTGCAAGAAAAACAAGAAGGCAACCACGGAAGACAAGGAGGGTGAGGACTGACTATATGGTAGTCAGGAATCACTAGAAGGGGCTAGCATAGAAAGGACAAATGAGAATGTGATAGAGGGAGTAGAGGATGTGACAGAAGAGATAGAGGAAGTGCAAGAAGTTAGTGATAGTGAAGAAAATGAAATATTAGACCTAGCTTTATTGAGCCTGGAGCTCTATTTAGCAGACACAAAACCAGAAATTACGCTCTTGGTAGAAGGGAGGGAAGTAAAATTCTTGTGTGACTCAGGGGCATCACGAAACCTGATACATCCCTCCAAACTGCCAGAAAACTCAGAGTGAGTCACCTGATTACATACTAGTAAAAGCAGCTAATGGACAGCTGTACTGGGAACCCCTCTCCCATAACATTGCAATAACTGATCCTGTTTCAGGATTGACTCAGAAAAGCAAAATTGTTGTTTCTGCAAAATGTCCAGTGAACCTCTTGGGCAGAGACCTTATGCAACTATTTGGTATAGCAGTAGTCCCAACCATGCAGAGTATGGAAGCACAGCAACAAATTGATACCTTTACAGTGCAATCGGAGGGTGAAATGTTTTATTGGTACATCCAGGACTTGGTTGCGGCTGGTCCAGGGACTGTGACAGAAGAGTTAATGAATGTAGCCATCAGCAAGTTCCTCTCCCTTGACATTGATAAGCAACACTTGTTGCACTGTACCCTGTATTATTGTAACACGCCAGGACCTGATAAGGAATATGAGCAAGAATTGTTTAAAAATCGTGTAGATTGATATTACGTAATCTGTACTGGGACACAGAAGGGAACAGTGTAGCCAGCTGTTCATTGCCCCAGGAGTTCTTTGCACTCTATAAATCTAATCGATTACCACATGTTAGCTTAACTAAGGACAGAAACATAGAATGGGCAGACTTAGGAGAAAAAGTCACAAGATGGGAAAAACAGACAGAATTAGAACTGTCAGAACAGGGAATACAAATACAGAAGCTGAATTGGATAACTCAGACCCACCCAGCCGTACACTTGCAGTCTAGCAAGGACAGCTGATTAGCACTCCTATTAAAGGAGGAAGAGAATGCCTTACAGAATATACCAGAAACTCTCTGGTCAACAGGAAAGTCAGATGTAGGACTTATTCGTACAGCGGGACCAGTTACTATCATGCCAAAGTCAGCATTTAGACCACAGAAAAGACAGTATCCCTTAAGAAAAGATGCAGAGGTAGGAATCAAACCTATTATAGCAGCTTTACTTAGGGAGGGGGTGCTGGTGGAATCTCCTGATTCACCATGTAACACACCCTTATTTCCTGTTAAGAAAGCAAATGGAGAATGGCGCATGGTCTAAGATTTACAAGCTGTAAATGACGCAGTAATACCAAGGGCACCTACGGTGCCAGACCCACACACCCTGTTGAATGATTTAAAACCTCAACAGAAATATTTTTTTGTGGTAGATATCAGCAATGCGTTCTTTTCGATACCGATACACCCCGACAGCCAGTATTGGTTTGCATTCACATTTCAGGGGAAAATGTATACATATACATGGCTACCACAGGGATATTGTGAAAGTCCAACAATATTTTCACAAGAAATGGCAAGCAACTTGGCAGGATTTACCCCACCAAGAGGCAGTCAGATTTTACTTTATGTTGATGACATCCTGCTGGCGGCCCCTACCCAGCAAGATTGCAAAGAAGATACCATTGTGCTATTACGATTTTTAGCCACTGAAGGACATAAGGTAAACAAAAATAAACTGCAGCTTTGGAAAAAACAAGTCAAATATCTAGGATATGTAATATCCAAGGAGGGTAGAACATTAGATGAGGACAGAAAAGTAGCAATTTTGCAAGCACCAAAACCCACTACCAAGAAGGAAATTATGTCCTTCCTGGGTACAACTAATTTTTGCTGGAGCTGGATTCCAAACTATGCTTTGGAATCTACACCTCTGACTGACCTGATATATAAAAAGCCTATGGCAGCACGGGATTTGTTACAATGGACACCAGAGGCAGAATCTGCTTTCTGCAAACTGAAATAGTTAATAGCATCCTCATTAGTTCCGGGATTACCAAACTACCATAAATGTTTTTTCCAAACTGTAGATTGTAAGCAAGGTTATATGACATCAGTGTTAACACAACAGCATGGGGACAAGCAATGCCCCATTGCTTATTATTCATCACAGCTAGACTCAGTGGCACGGTCTTTACCTCACTGTGTACAAGCAGTAGTTGCAGCTGCAATGGCAGTACAAGCTTCGGCCTCAGTAGTTTTATTCCACCCTCTCACTTTGAGAGTGCCTCATGCAGTCGCGATTATTTTACTGCAAGAGAAGGTAGCATATCTTTCCCCCGCTAGGCATCTTTCCTGTATGACTATATTGTTGAGCCAACCTCACATGACAATTGAACGATGCACAACTTTGAACCCTTCTACCTTGCTCCCAACCCCTGCAGATGGCACACCACACCGCTGCCTGCAGGTGATTGAGCAAAAGACACTACCTAGAAAAGATCTCATGGATGTCCCCTTGGGTGATGCCGAAGTGACATACTACGTGGATGGTTCGTGCAAAAGGGGTCCTGCAGGACAGAACCTAGTAGGATATGCAGTAGTTTCTGATACTGAGATTATAGAAGCAAAACTTTTACCACACAACCTATCTGCACAGGCAGCAGAATTGATTGCCTTGACACGGGCATGTACCTTAGCAAAGGATAAATGTGTGAACACTTTTACTGACAGCCAGTACGCTTTTTCTACTGTACATGTTTTTGCACAACAGTGGAAAAATCGAGGAATGATAACATCTACTGGCAAACCTATCAATCATGTGCAGTTTATTCTAGATCTTTTAGAATCTATTCAGTTACCTCAGAAAGTAGCTATTTGTAAATGCACAGCTCATACCAAGCAACAAGATAGGATTTCAAAAGGTAATGAGAGAGCTGATACAGCTGCAAAACAGGCAGCTTCAGAAGTATTTCTTTTAAACGAGGAACTACAACCCTCTGAGATTTTAGACTTAGAAATGTTAAAGACAATGCAGACACTCACTATGCAAACTGAAAAACAAAGATGGGTAAAACAAGGAGAAATTCTCGAAAAGGAGCTGTACATCTCTAAAGAAGGGAAACCGATACTACCATCTAATTTGTTTAGATATGCAGCTTTGTTGAGTCATGGGAAATGCCATGTCTCAACAGGGGGGATGGTACAGCTGGTGAAATGAGTGTTCACAACATATGGCTTTACAAACTACTCTAAAAAATTTTGTTTGATTTGCCAAATTTGTAACAAACATCATGCACAAGGGGCGTTAAAGCCCAAGCAAGGGAGTTTCCCTACACCACCATATCCATTTCATACTATCTGTATGGATTTCATAGAATTGAACAAATGTGAAAATAAGAAGTATTGTCTTGCATTGTAGATATGTTTTCCAGATGGGTGGAAGCCTTTCCAACCAAAAATCCAGACGCAGCTACGCTAGTGAAAGTCCTTGTTAAATAAATCATCCCTAGATTTGGCATTCCGGAAAGGATCTACAGTGACAACGGTACACACTTTGTAAACCAAACCATACAACAGTTAAGTATACATTTTGGTATTTCTTTAAAAAATCATTGTGCATACCATCCACAATCTGCAGGGCTAGTTGAGAGGCATAATGGAATTTTAAAGAATAAGTTAAGAAAATTAATAACAGAAACAGAAAAGAATTGGGTGTACTGTCTGCCCCTGACACTGTTGAGCATGAGAACTGTTCTGACTGCAAAAGGATTGACTTCTTTTGAAAAACTATTTGGAAGGGTTTATTATATACCCCAGTGGAAACCTCTCATGCCCGCAGACCAGGAAGCTGACTGTACACTAGCTGAATATATGAGAAATTTGTTGAATTCTAAACATCTGTTGCAGTCAAATTCTGTTTCAGATAAAGAACAAACCGAAACATCGGAAGTGGCAGTGATCCCAGGGGATTGGATCTGGGTGAAAACTATTAAAAAGAGGAATTGGACATCACCAAGGTGGGAAGGTACATACGAGGTGCTTCTTGCAACACCCACTGCAGTCAAAATCGCAGAGTGAGCCTCGTGGATCCACCTGATGCACTGCAAACTAGTTAAGAACTTTGAACTGGACAAGAATCTTACCTCTCCATCGGGGCCCTCAGCACAAAGTCTGGCTACAAAGCAGGGTCAGATCAATAGGACTGATCCGTCTCAACCCCAGTGAAGAAACCATCGGTGCTGAAGGTCCTATTAGGGCAGAGAGTAAGACCACATGTTAAAAGCAAAAATGATAGAATCTAGAGAAATCCAAATAAAACTACTCGGAAGAGTTGGAGAAAATAGGAGTGCAGAACAACCATTTCCTCAGAAGTATTGCATAATCATCCTGTTAACTATACTAGTGGCAATAATCATTTTGTTGTGGCCATTCCCTTTCCCAGCCACACAAACTGAACTGAATAAACGTGAAGAGTTGCACATAGACTGGTACCCAAACTTCAATACTTACCAGGCAATCAAATATGTGTATGCTGAGACTTTCAATGTTTCAAATTGCTGGATTTGCACAGCTTTTCCAACAGCATACGGGGGGATATTGTTAACGTCAGTCCCCCTAGGAGTCATCAAGACCTGGGAAAACTTGGTTCATGATACATCAACTATTACAGCACAAGATAAAATAGCATTGCACTTGTCTATTCAACAAAAGGGAACTGTGTGTTTTTACAAAAACGATACAGTTCAGGTGGGCTGGAGCAATTGCAATGTGACTGTTTCTTATAGATGCTATACTAAAGCTAATAACACAGGTTTTTATTGTAATACAAACTATGATTCATTTTTTGAATTAATGCACAAAACAATTGAGGAAGTAAAACACGATTCTGTTCTCTACAAACAACTGTCTATAATTGACAGAAAAATGTTTCATGCAGGACAACTGTATATTCATAGTAAAGTTACTACTAAAGTAGAAGACTGTTATTTTGTATGTGGTAGAAAAGCATACAAGTGGGGCGGCCCAGTGGTGCAGCGGTTAATGCTGTCACCTCACAGCAAGAGGTTCTCTGGTTCGATTCTCGGCTGGGGTGCCTTCTGTGAGGAGTTTGCATGTTCTCCCTGCATTCGTGTGGGTTTCCTCCTGGTACTCCAGTTTCCTCCCACATTCTAAAGACATGCTTCTGGAGCATTTCTCCCCGGGCCTCCACTGAAAACAGGATCTGTGGAACCTAGTTGGACTTTCCCGGTCAACAAATGTCAAATAAATAAATAAATAAAAAAATACAAGTGGTTACCTAAGAATTGGTCCGGCAGTTGTTTTCTGGGCTACCTGGTTCCGGCCATACGACAGACACAGCAGTTTTACCTCGAGGAAAAATTCGAAATGTTCGAGAAGCTGTCAAGAAGCCTGTCAATCCAGTAGGACAAATCAATGCACCCTGGAAAAATCATCATGCTGTAGGTGATGGACTAACACACATGGACTTGAGTGATTCTGTTATATCGTTGGCAGGCATATTACTAACATATGGAGCAGTAAAATCGATCTGGGAGCTGAGAAAACTGTTTAAACTTCTTGAAGTAATGAGCAATGCAACCTTTTCTGCTCTAGAATTGGTGACTGATGAACTGAATGCCATGAGAACTGTAGTGCTTCAAAACTGCATGGCTCTCGACTTCACCCTAGCGGTGAGAGGAGGTACTTGCACTTTAATCCAGTAGGAGTGCTGTTCGTATATTCCTGACCACAAACATGAGATAGACAATCACCTTGAGGTAATTCAGCAGGTGTCGGCTATGACCAAACCAGGGCCAAATCCATTGATGGACTTTTTCCAGAGATTGTTTGGGGGATGGGGCAGTATCCTAATGAACATCCTGATTGCCATCTGTGTAGGAATGGTCCTGCTGGGGGTATGTGTTTGCTGCTGCATCCCCTGCATGAAAAGACTAATTAAAGACTTTATAGACATGTCAGTTTCAGAAATCTTATATCAAGGTGCTGAATTTGAAGAACTGTTAAAAAATTGAAAATGCTTTCATAAGTTTAAACTGAATGACTCTCTTAACTGCAAATCCTAAGTAGGAAGAGGTTAGGGAAGAAAAACTGTTTATGCTTATTTTGAAAGTAGAATAAAGTATTAAAAGGGGGGAAATGTTAGAAAAATATGTATTAGTAATATGCTTAGTGCATTCGCGGTTTAAAAATGGTTAACACATTTATTCTATTTCACACTGCATAAATTTGTACGAACTGCAGAAGCATTCCAATCTTGTAATGTCATGAAATATGCGCAGTTATGATCTTTGCTTATGCTTTGGAAATTTACAGGGAAGCATTCAATTTCTGTTAGTGTCAGGGAAATAATAATAGATGTATCACTTCTACTAATGTCATGAGATTTAAACAAAGAGTTATTGATTTTCCGCTTATGCTATGAGAAAATACAAAGCTGCAGAAGCTATTGATAATGAAGACAAAGGCTGTTTGAAAATATGAACTGCAATCAGCATTAACTTGTACCTAAGCTAGAAAAGTACCTTGAAATGTAACATATGTATTAGAGCTGCACAATAGAAGCTTATAGTGGGCTAAAGAAAATACAGCCCCCAAGGTCAGGTTGTTTTTCTCAAATGTTTTTCATAAATCCAGTCATGTCAGCAGGGAATCCAAGTAACATTTTCTGTGTAACATATAGTGAGTTTTAAATCTGAACATGTCAGCAGGAAATCTGAGTAACATTTGCTGTAGAACAATACAGAAAGCTGTGTCTAACTACGTCAACCATAGAAAGTAACATTTTATAGAACAGTATAAGAGAAGCATACTGCCTGTTAGTAATTAGGCAAAATCCTGTATTTGCATGTTTTTGTCTCCTTGCTGCAAGTAATAAAAGGTGCCTTACCTTGAACCTTACGTGAATTGGTCTTTGAGGTTTTTTCCTTTGACAGTGTGTGTGTGTGTGTGTGTGTGTGTGTGTGTGTGTGTGTGTGTGTGTGTGTGTGCGTGCGTGTTTTCAGAGGTATGTGGACAGAATGTTCCCTACATCAGGGAGTGCAAGACTGCAGAGGGGCTTGCCACCCCTTAAAAATAAGTTTAAAGGAAAATAATGATGCTCCATATTTTCTCTTCTCCTGTACTTTTTTGATATCTCAAGACTTGGTAATACAAGTCTTGAGATTTCAATAGGGATCTAAGTAAAATCAATTTTCTTTTTCTTTTCTCTCTCTCTCTGTCTTTTTATCTCTACCTAACCATTATGCCGGGTTTGTAGTTCTGCTTACCCATCCACTCTTACAGAGATAAGTGATATGCAGCTCTTTTATTCTTGAAGGGTTGAAGGTTTAGTGCATTTGGAAAAGGGTCATCAATGTAGAGTGTCATCGGCTTTAAATTTAAATCCTGACATTTCAGTCTATGTGCCCTATTAACATTCCAAGGCAGGATGCAAGGGGTATAGCATGGGATGGTCTCTCACTTTCATGGGTAACATAAATCCACTGATGTCCTTAGCCTTTAACTCAGTTGTCATGGCATGTTCTGAAGTATACACCATGGATCTCACATGTTGTACATGTTCCCAGATACACACCACACACAATTCCTTCACGAAAGACAAAACAACACAGACTCTACATTGCTTGGTGAGGTGAAAGTGCATATCTGAGATAACATATAATTTTTAAGAAAAGGAGTTTAAGTTTTCAGTTTAACTTCAACATTCATCCCCCAACCTACTTCCCTTAGTCAAGTCAACAAGAATACCATTTTTTCTGCGTTGGCAAACCTCAGTCTTAAATTACAATGTAAATCTAATATATTATTCTGACTAGTCCCATCAGTACTACTGTTCATTTTTATTTATTATCTTCTTTTTGCAGCAGTTTCACGGAAAATTAGACAGTGTATTTAGGAATCCTGAGCAGCCACACATGAAGCACCCCTAAAAAGGTATTGAGTAAAATACACAATTTGAAATGTATACCTGGTAATCATGCAAGTATGTTTGCACATGGACAGCCTTTTAGCTCTAGTGAATTTTTTTTTATTTCATACAAAGCTTTAGATAACAAATGCATTTGCATTCTTCTTAGCATCGATTAACCATGGCATTCCTCTCTGCTATCTATACCCATTGATTTATGTTATACATATTTCCTGATGTTTCAGTTAGACTTTAAGGTAGAAGTATAGATAAAATTCAGAACTAAGCTAAGGCACAGTAGGCTTATTGTCCCAGCAGAGAGAAAGAATGCAGCTATGAACAACAGAGCTTTGCTCCTTATAGCCTGAATATTTTTATTATCCAATGAGGAAAAAATAAAAGATAATTACAAATACTCTCCCATGTGCATTTTTCTTCATCAAGAAATTTTCAGATATGATAGGTAAAAGGAACAAGGGCGAGAAATCCCTAATGAAAGTATCATGAGATTTCATTTTCATTCCAAAATAGTGTGCAGTGAGAAGGCTGACTAGAGAGAAATGCCACAGTGGAGATAACTGTTGTCATGGTTTTTTAATATGTGAATTTTGTCGGGAGGAACATGCACTCTGATGAAAGGGAATGGACTTACAGTAGGGTATAGTTGACCTTCAAGTGAGATGGCAATATGTCATTGGACTGTCTAGATGCATGATAAATACCTACCCTCTACTTAGATTTTTATGTAAAATATAATGTTAACCAAGATGGTAGGACAGTTTTGGATGACACTGTTATAGAAATGGATAACTTTTAAATATCAGGGTTTATCATAAGCCTGTTAAAGCAGATACCATTCTTCACTTTCTCATTGGTCATCTATATCATGTATACAAGAGCATTTCTAAAAATCTGAACCTTAGACTAGCGAGGAACGCTATTGGTTACGGTATAATAGTGCTATTAAGTTATTGTGAAATTTAATGATTTAATGCAGTGTGGATATGATATTTTTTCAAATAACATTAACAATGAGGTAATTCAGAATACAAATAGCATTGTGATGATTCAATATCTAAAGTCAATTAATTAATTTTCAAATAAATTTAACTATTAAAAAGTTAATAACCGACAATACAGTCATTTTAATGTTTGATCTGCTTACATTTTAATTGTGCTGAAGTCCAAGACATATTAAAACTGGACTGCTACATTGCATTAAGTATTGCTAAAATTCCTACTACAGTACCCAATATACCTTAAATTGTGTTAAAAGAGGAAATGAAACCATGGGGTACTTCATGTGTGCAAATGACATCTGTCACATTATTTATTAAGTGTCTTAAATTTGTAAGGGGGAGTTTCATTCACATGTTTTAGCTGTGCTGTATGTTTGTATACCAATAAAACAAGATAACTTTAAACATAAGTTACCCAGATTCTAATTCAGATTCTAATAGAGTTTGTAAAGAGAATTGTCATAGGGAAGGCCTCACAAAACATTTCTGCATTTAGGTGCAAAAAGAGAAAGTAGTTCATTTCAGATGTATAGCCTTGCAATAGCATGACTTTAGCAATGTTTTCTATTGGATTATATATAAATATGAATAACTGCTTCTCTATTTCAAATGTCTGATGGAAAACATTTTACTGAAGGGCACATGAATATATGTCATTTTAAGTGCATTTTATAAAATAGCATTTTATATAGTCTGATATTTTGCAGTGTATTGTTCTTGCTTCTCTTTTACTTAGCAAAAGTGTATATTAGTGAGGAGAGAGGGATAAAAAACCCAGTGACATAAAAATAATAAAAAAAAAATGTGAAGTCCTGATAAGTATTAACTTCAGTGCACTTCATATTCAGTATTTCTGGGAGTGGTATGTTTTCATCTGTTATGATATTGAGGAGGATTGGTCTCATAACTCTCAACCACTATTCTCCAGAATGAGACACACTACCTCTCACAAGACTGAGCAAATGGAAAATGTGTAACAGCTACATAAAGTTTCAACTAAGAAGCTTGCATCATGGTTATTACCTGTGCCTTTTACACAATTTTTTTTGATAAACTTATACAACCCGTTATTTACCATAGTAATTTTTCAAAAAAAATCTTAATAGTGAAAGGATCCTTTCAAAGTATAACAATGCAGAACATGGAATTCCGAAGACTCAAAAATAACAATGTTTTGTGTAATGAGGTATTGTTGAAAAATATGATTGTTCTTTCCTGAGCTTTTGATTCAGGGATAAAGAGAAAATAGCTGGGTTTTAAGGGGTTTATATGAAAACTAGAGTTACTAAGCCACTGTTGATTTCTGTGAAACAGGTTGCAGTACTAATTCAATTTATTTTAGAGTTGTGGCTGAACAGATTGTGGAGACATCCAAATATTGAATGAGTATGGTTCCTGGTGAGGAGGATTTCATTTTAGTAACAAGAATGAGTTATGCACAGCAGCCTTTTATTAGTCAGGTATGAGTTCTTAATGGCATAATACTGTTGATTCATATATATCACATTATTATCTTGAGAAAAAAAATAAATGTGTTCTATGTGGGCAACTATTTTAGTAAATTTTGGGAAAGATGAAAATTATGTTTAAGACCAAGGAAAAGTATTTCCCTAAGAAAGGAGCATTGTTGCCTCTATTTAGCTCTTTATAGATTTTGCTGGTTGGAGTAAGCAAAGCAATGTCAATACCCTGGTTAGGTCTGAGTCAACGCTGAGAATTATTTATTTGGTTACTCTTGTATATGATAGCAACTGGTTTTGTTTACTGTATAAATACGTTTTAAAGGTGAATAGGCATGCTGTCAATAATCATGTAGTCAGACAGAAAACCCATGGTTTAGCTGAAAATATGTCAGAGGATAACGGAACTGTAAGTATGCCTTTTTCTTACTATGACATACATTAATTCTAGAGTTGATTAAATAATAGCATGCAGTGGAACAGTGGGGAAAAAAAAAACCTGAGCCAAACATGTTTTGGGAATCTGCTATTATGGAGTTCTGGCTGAAATTTGTGCTATTCTATTAAAAAAATATTTTTTTTTCATATGTTGTCCTACACCTCTTTGGAAACAGAGTGCAGTAATGTTATATGGCAAGAATTATTCATGACATTTGATTAGCTTCTTTTGTGGAGAGGGATTCCTTCCATAAGTAAAAGATGTATCATTCTTTATGATGTTTCTATAGACAATGATGTAGACAGGACAGACCAGTAAGGGTGCAGCTAGTTTAATTTGATGTAGATTAATTGTTAATGAATTATAAAGTTTGTCCTCATAGGAAATTTATAGTGGAAAATTTTGATTAGCTATTGTTCTATACTCTGTGGCATGGTTAATCTCACTGGTAATTTCAAAATTTGAACCTATATTTATAAGCAATTTTAACATTTTTTCAACTATAATAGTTGGATTGATATTTTGGAAGGGTTTTAATTTGTTGACTTTTCCAGAGGAAAATAGGCCATTATGTACTTTATGGATATCAAGAAGCTTATGTGGTTGTTAACTCAGTTTTGCTGTAACATTTTTTTTTATTTGTGCATTTGTTTTGTTTTATTTTTTTTTTTTTTTGTTTGTTTGTTTCATTAGAAGTAAACCTAATTACTGAAATTGGGCTGGGATTCTGCATACATGATAGTTTTCCTGAAGTTAATGTTCCAAGATAAGCACTTGTCTTTACCGAAGATGGGTGTAGCGGTTATTTTGTTGTGTAAAATGAGCTATGGTGTCCTTAATAGAGAACAAGGTATTTCTGAAGTTGGGAACTTCATTGGTGGGTGTGACAACCAGTTTCAGAAAGTAAATATTTATAAAATAATTAAATTATACAAGGATAAGAAGAAGAGTAGGGAAGCCCAGCTAGTTTCAGAATGTAGCTATTGATAAAATTTTGAAATTACGTTTTTTTATACTTCCCAGTCTTCATTGCCAATAGGTTATATAGGACTGTTTTCAGCAAGTCAGATTATAAGGTTTGCATAAATGATCAATGATGACACTGACCATTCAACTTCTTCTGCATGGTTAATTATGGAAAACAGATGCAATATAAGGTAATGTCTTAGAGGATTGATATACAGAATTATGGATTCTATTGTGTGGAGAGATCAAATATTATATGGTTCCACAGATGGCTCAATGCATACTAATTGATATCAGAATGTATGAAACAGATTAGTCTGTTTTGCTTAGCATAAGTTAATAACATTGAAAGAATTATTTCAGAACTTTACTTAAAAAGCAAATGGAGAGCCTCTTCAACTTTAAGGAATTATATCAAAGGATTAAATATATCCTGACATGCAATTTTTACATGACATTTTGCACTGTTATTATGATAGATCATCTGCCATCAGTTTACTGTATTAGCATTAAATTAATGCCACACATTAGTCTTTTATTTACGTAGTACTGCTGTTGTTTTTATTGCTTTGTCTCTCATCACCACTATCATCTCTGGTTTCCAAATCATTACTACTGGTGAGAGGAGCAGTACTGACCAGACTTCCATATCCTCAACATCACACTCCGGCTCATCCAGATCAACGGCCAGGAATAACCCAGGCAAACAGAGAGATATATTGCTTTCAACTTGACATGAATCTCTATCAGGACATCTTCCTAATGGGTTATAACGTGTGTGCACTTCCTGTAGTAAATGCCAAAGGGGCATCTACTCAGGGTTCCTATAGCACATTGCCTGAATTTTCACAGTCTGAAGGACTGATGATTATAATCTGAAGTCCTTGTAGATTTCCAAACTCTTCACTATATGATTTACAATAACACCAGCTTTTCTGTGAAGGATCCTCACTTTTGCTGCTTGTAATTGCAGTCTCATACTTTTGGTCACTAAGAAATATTATAGCCATATGAGAGAAAACTAGCTATGTGGGCCTTGGCTCTAAATGATTGTCACTGATAAGTGATACCATGATTCTATGTGCAAAAATGTGAAAGGAGTTGTGGATGGATGGATGGATGGATGGATGGATGGATGGATGGATGGATGCAAGAATGACAACATAGACTGTTTGCTAAATTAAGAGATTTACCCTAAGATTCACCTCTCATTTCAGTACCACAGTCTTGTGCAATGCATGCAGGACTAAAACTGCTGTACTAATCTCCTTGTAACTCTTCCAATCTTTACAATCCTCAGTCATGCACAACACTCCAAGATCCTTCAAACCATTTGCCTAAGATAGCTGCATTCCTAACCAGCAGAAAACAATCCACTCTTTCTAGCAGAGAACCATGCCATATGATTTGAAGGTGATGACTTCTATCCCATCTACTTCACATGCAGCAGCATGCTGATTTAATGTATATTGGAATTAACGGTCAGTTAAAGCTAAGGAAAAACTCAAGGATGCAGCTGCCATGTCATAAAACTGGATATTCTCCAGACTTTGACAGCACCTTGATATCTTATCCATGAAAATCAGAGGGAAGAGAAGATACATCTTCATTGCCTTGAAGGGATTCAATTTAATGTCAATAATATGAACACAACAATCACTCCTCTATTATAGGGAATGAACATCATGTAGGAGGGACCCTTGACTCCTATACTGATATAGCTCTTCCTGCATGATCATCTGGGTTATACAGCTGTATACCATCTCCAAGTGCAGAAAACAAATGTGAACCATTGCTTGCAATTTTCTGTGTCTCTCCCTCTTATAGCTGCAAAAGGATAAAGAATTGGCTAACTGTTCTATGGTCAAAATCTGCAGTGCTTCTTCTAAGTCAGAGACTGAACCATTGGATGGAGTCTCCATTCCATTCATCAGGAAAGCACTTTTTCAAGAATGCTGAGGAATATTATGCTCTATATTTGGAACACACCCTCCTGTATCCCTTTTTGAAAATGAGAACCACTACCACACTCTGTCAGTAAAGAGATAGTGTTCCATCATCACATGTAACATTAAAAGTGTATGCCATTCATGACATTCCAACAATACCCAGTTCATTCAGTGTTTCTAGTATGAGCTATCCCATTATTGCTGCATTTTATTGAGGAAGTTTAAATCAATGCTGTGGCTTTGCTTACCAAAATTTACCCTTTTGTACACTTTGTTTCTGGAAGTACCTCTATAGAGTAGGGCATGTTCTCCAGAATTACGAGTTCCTTACAATTTTCCTTTTACTTTTCTGCAAAGTTCTGTGTTAAGGATAGCATATCTTTCTTCTTTTTTTTTACAAAATTGATAAGAATATCTTTGGCACTTTTAAGTCTTGACATCCCGAGTCATTGAGTGGTTTACTAGACCTTATTTTAAGTCTTCCAATGGTCATTCTTTATGGCATTGCTACAATTCTCCCATAATCAGGGCTTTGGTTTGATAACTACCACAACTACTGGGTTTCTGGCCTGCTGCTTTCAGGCAAGTCTAAAGATCCAGATCTTCCAGTGACTGACATTACAATGAAAGGCAGTGGCACTAATGAGTAAGTTGTGGGACTATAGCTTGTGCAAATGCTAAGATTTTTAACAAGCTACATTCATACACCATGTTCCTGACCACTCCAAGTACACTGGAAACTATTCTGAAGATGATCTTGAACTTATCCCATGCAAAAGTGTTACATTTTAGAAAAAAAAATTCATATTTGGATTAGTTGATTTTTTTTTGGTGGAGTTTTAGCCAGGTTTTAGTAAAACCCATACTGTATGATGCATAAGATTGTCTTGAGGCATGCCATCATACCTCTTAACCTCTTAACACAAGAAATCAGGACAAAGCTTAAAATAATGGGTGGATAGAGTCCAAAAAGATAGACAGATTTTAAATATTTCTCTTATAAACTTAGAAGGTTATTATAATAACAGGATTTGTGTTCGCATGCATTTTCTGAAGGATATGTAGGCTGAAACTGAAATATATGTCATTATTTCATGATGGTCAATCCTCAGGAATGTGCCAGAAAAGCATACATTTTTATGAGGATAAGGCCAATAATATGAGGTTGAGAGGTATCCATCCATACAAATACCTGTTACATGTTAAAATGAAAACAAAAATGCACACAAAAAAATGTACTTTTTTCATTGATGCGTATACTACGGCATTTTAGATTATCAGTCTTAAGATGGGGCTACTCATTCCATGTGCTATAACAAAGGAAGTTTATTATAATTTACAGGTTGTAAGTCATGGTTTGTGTGTGCGTCTTCATGCTGCATTAACACGTGGGAGCTAACTTGCTGTAGATACTAGATTCAGTTGACTGCAACATAAAGTACAGTTTGCCTTTACAGATGATTAACTTTTTGTGACCTTGTATGCCACAGAGTTTAAGCTTCTTAAATGGAGTGAAATGATATCCAGAGAACTCTGAGTATATTAAAGTGTAGCGAGGCATATCTTGAGTCTTGCATGTTTGGTGAGAGTGTAATGAGAGTCTCCATAATTGCGTATGATGTTGTGAAGTATAATAAGGGGAAGATAATAATACCGAGCTAGATGGGAACTTCAGTGATTTGCTTGCAGCAGGTGTTGACTTGATCATTGCATTGTATCTCATTTTAACTATATGACCAAGTAAAAAAAAGTGCTAAAATAATGCTGAACGCTTATCAGACTTTTCAAGGTGACTTATCCAAAGTGGCAAATGAGATCTGGGGTATGGCAGGCTCACTGGGGCATTATGGGTAGAGGAAGGAGCTTGACAGTTGAATCCAATAGTCTTGTAAATGTCCAAGTAAAAATACAAGACCTCTCAGTTCAAAGGGCAATTCTTTCAAATACCAGTAAAAACTGACTGGGAAAAAAGCTGAATAAGAAACACAAGAACTGACCATCAGCTGTGGGTGGTCAGTTCTTTTGTTTTTTATTCAGTTTTATAAATGTGTCTGAGTCATATCGCACCTTGAATATGAAACCCAATCATTGAGGAAGAATGAAAATGGACAACAGAGATTCATGGTTTTGGTGAGTACATAAGTTTAATTTAGCTGAGATGTGACCCCCCCCCCATGAATTGTCATAGGTTAAAGATGTATCAGTGTGCTAACATTTTGTTAAAATTACTAATTTATCTTTATTTAAGATTTCCTGAGTTTGCATAAGAAATTTAAAAGTTGCGCTGGGTGCTTCCATGAAACTTGAATTTTTGATTTTTCTTTTGGCAGCAATTTTTGTTTCTATGGTTATATAAAGGATATTTTCCATTGTCTTTGATACGCTTTTTGCTTATTGTGAAGTCTACAAAAAATCTGGCTTCAAGATCTTTCTTACATCTTATGACTGGTGCATCACTCATTTTGTATTTTTCTCCTCAGAGGTAATATTCCCATTTTCCATTTCATTTTTCTGATGTAACTAAAGATTACCCTATTCTTGCTTTTGTCTCTTAAGACCAAATTAAGCTCATATTTCGGTCCAGATGATTTAATAGAAAAGTAGCAGTTAACATACTTTAGTATATACAGACCTATGTTTATGACTACTGTAATTTTGAAAGTAAAGTAGCATTTGCTTTTTCTGTTGAAAAACTAATTCTTATTTTTTTTATTTGGTTTTACAACAATGAATAAACAAATCAATTATAAAAGAAACAAACAACTATTTACATAGGTCCACAGCTGATCAATAGATCAAAATTATACATCAACAACATTTAGTATTTTTCAAGCAAGTCTTTACGTTTAAGCCAGGACTTATATGAATGTGTAATATTAGAAGTTTTTATCTTTATAGTATGCAGTTCACGACTGCAAACAATTTTTGCCATACTAATAAATTCAATACTAGAAGGAGTAAGTTTACTTTTCACTCTTTAGTAATTACTTTTCTGGCACTAGTAAGAATAGACCTGAGAAGAGGCACTTGGGTTTTTGGAATTATCTCAGGAATCAGAGCATTAACTAAAACCAAAGATTTAGAAATATTTTATCTATCTAACCATAGAGCTTGAATAAAGTTATTAACCTTTTTCCAAAAAGTAGAGATGACTTCACATTCATATACCATATGTGTCCAATCAGCTATTATTTCAGAATGAAATCTCCATTTAATTTTATTTGATTTGTACATAATTGCAATTTTGGTAAGAGTGAAAAAAAATTCCAAGTGAAATTTTTCCAGTATAATGAATATGCAATTTTATCTTAGGTTCATAGGTTCATACTAGGCTATTTGCCCTGAGGCATTTACAAGCCTAGCCCGAGTGTCTTTGGCTTTCGCCACCCATTGATTCGAGTTTACCGTGCCCTTTTTAAGGTTAGTTTACCGTGCCTCTGTCTAGTAGTGACACTGAAGTAATCCCAGTGGTAAATCTACGATCCCCCATCCACTCATCAAGATTCTTCTTGAAGAGAGTCAGTGAGGGGCTCTGCCTAACATGGACTGGGATTCTATTCTAGAGCAAGGGGAGTCTCTAGGTTATGAATCTATCCCTCCAACATGTTCTGTTTATTTCTGTGCAGAGGTTCAGATCCCTCGAGCGCGTAGCTCTAAGGGATTTGGATTTTCTGAGGTGGAGCAAGTTCATTAATTCTGGGTTGGACATAGCTTTATATGTCAGGCATAGATCGTCTCGAAGTAGGCGGTATGCAACTGAGTAGAGCTGAAGTTTTTTTAACCGAGCAGCATACGGCATCTGTTTGAGTCCTTTGAATCTTTTTGTGAGGTACTTTCGGGGTCTTTCTAGTTGCTGCATGTGTCGGGTAAGGTACATCCCAAAAGGGGCATTGTATTCTATTATGGGCCTGATTAGGGCTGCATAAAGGGGCACTATGACCTCATTTGATCTAGATGTGAATCCTTTCATGATAAGGTGGGCTATGTAGAAGGTTTTTCTAACCACTTTGGCAATGTGGTTATCAAAGGAGAGATTACTATCAACTTGGGTCCCCAGATCCCTAATTACTTTCTCCGTGCTTCATGGGTTTCCACCTATGTGGTAATTTGTGGGTACTTTGTTTTTGCCAAAGGGTATGACTGTACACTTTTTGGCATTTAGCTTTAGACTGTGGCTCTGGCACCAGTTTTCCGTCTCTGTGAGACCTTTTTGAAGGATGCTCGTGTCAGCTGGAGAGTCAATTATTGCTCCCAGTTTGAAGTCATCTGCGAACTTCGTCAGCCACAGTCCTCCCGTGTTAGCCTGTACCTCTGAAAAATATATACCGAACAAGAGAGGTCCCAGGACTGAGCTTTGTGGGACAGCACATGTAACCAGTTTTGAGTCAGACATGGCTCCAGCAATTCTGACTCTGTGGGTTCTGTATTTGAGCCAGTTTGCAACCCATCTTATGACATAGGGGTTTATATTTAAGCTGGATAGCTTATCTATGTTGCCCGAGTGGGGTGTTGTGTCAAATGCCTTCACGAAGTCCAGATAGGCTGTGTGGACTACCTTCCCTTCATCTGTAGATTTTGATATTCATTTATTGTATTCTTCAGAGAAGTCTTTATTGTTAATGCATTATTATTTCAGCACATTCTGGAATACAAAATCTGATGCAATCACAAAAATAACTTATTATTTTTGTGATTGCATCAAATTTTATACTCTAGAATGTGTCTGCATATTTGCTTTCTTCTGACGTGTGCCCCTGGATTTTGCAAGCCCTGCACAGCTTGCAGGACTAGTACAGGAGCTCCAGCAATATGGCTGCCGTGTGATCCAGAAATAACCTGCAGGGACATGCACGAGTGCTCCTGCACTAGTACTGCACAGACTCAACCCCTGAATGCAAATTACCCCATTTGCAGGAGAAATCCATGCAAATGAGGTGAATTTGTGATCCAGGAAGCTGGAAACCAGCCATGCAGGACTAGTGTAATCTGCAGAAATGTACTCCACCAGTAACGGAGTACATTTCTGCAAATTACAAAACTGAGCCATGACAGCTCCAAATAAAGGGTGAATATCATGTAGAAAGCATGTCAATGGCCAACTATAAGGCCATTGGCATGGAAAACATTTGCAAAAATAGAAAAATCAACTTTTATTTTTTTTTAGGCGATCTCGGCTGTTTAAGCGTAGGGCAGTGGCGTGCAAATGGGATCGGCCTGAAAATAAGAACAAAAAAACATAAAATAAGCATTCTAACCGAAATCACTATTTTGCCATTATACCCAATGGCAGGCAGAAGACAACATGGCCTGTGAATAGTGGTTGCTAAGGGGGGAAGCTCATTGTGGGACATGTAACTATGCATCAGCAGGTAATCCTGTGCAAATGAGGAGATTGATACTGAATCCCAGATTTCCCCTGCATGCTAGTCAGCACCCAACAGTGTAAGAGCAGGAATAGATTGGTGCAAGCCTAGGAGTTAGCTGACATCATAGCTGACATCATAGTGGTGTATGTCAGGCATACTGTAAGTGGACTGGAGCCCTGTGGCTCAGGTTTGCTCTTAGAAGAGTTAGCAGAGTTAAGCAAGGGTGTGTGTCTGAGGCTGCCTAGCACTCTGTACACTGCCTAAGCAGGTGTGTGTGCCACGCAGAAGGTTTTAAAGGAAAAATAAAAAAAGTAAACCAGGAAATAGCAGCTCTGTGCACATTTGAGCACTGTGTTTGTGCTGCACACCCAATGGGAAGGGAAAACAGCAGTAGGAAGGTAATCTAGGAGAACTAGCATAGCTGGCAGGTGAAATGTATCAGAATCAGCCAATTACACAGGCAGCTGACCAGCCCAGCCCAGAGCACTACTATAAACTATACAAACACCTTTCCCTGTGTTTTTTCCCCATGCTCTACACCACCAGTGTACACAAGTGGGGACATTTTAACAAACAAAAACAACAGAATGATAGGGGCTGCAGCAGCTAACAGACATCAACATGTGGAAGAGGCTGAGGGTGGTGAGGATGAGAATGCTTTCGACCAACCCACAGTGAGGAGACAGAGAATGGTACCCAGGATAGCCTACCAGAGGCTACATGAGCTGGAGATAGTTAAGCACTATAGGGTGAACAGGACCCTCCTACAACAAATTGTTGAGCTGTGCTGGCCATGCCTGACACACAGAACTAACAGAGGGGAACCCATCCCAGTGGATACCAAGGTATGTGTAGGCCTAGGAATACTAGCAACAGGTACCTCCCAAAGCCTGACTGGGGATATCAAAGGGATCTCACAGGCATCAGCATCCAGATTATTCCACCAGTTTCTGGATGCCATGTCAGCACATGCTGGTGAGCATGTTTATTTCCTCAACACCTGTGAGGTGTTGGCCAGCAATATGCATCTCTTCCACCAAATAGCAGAATACTCTAAGGTAGTGGGTGCTATAGACTGCATGCACATATGCATCAAAGCACCACCCGGTGAGCGGGATAGGGTCTACATCAACTCGTAGGGTTTCCTCTCCATCAACTGCCAGGTCATGTGCGATGCCCAGGGCATTATAATGAATGTGTGTGCTGGCTGCCCTGGAAGCTATCATGATTCCCACATCTGGTATCTGACGAAGCTGTACAAGAGATTAGCCAATGGGGACATCCCTTACAATCACCTAGTGGGGGATGCTGGTTATGCACTGGAGCCATAGCTGATGACACCCATCAGAAATGCACACACACCTGAACAAGAGCGCCATAATGAGGCACATGCACAGACCAGAATCATATTAATTGGGATGCTGAAGTCATGGTTCCCATGCCTGGAAACAACCGGTGGCGCCTTGCTGTACTCACTAGCTACATGTACCCAAATTGCTATTGTATGTGTCATGCTACACAATATGATCCTACGGAAACATTTGCAGCAGGAACAGCACGGGGCAAGGCCAAACAGCCCCTCACCAATGCCAAGGCCTGCACAGGCACAGAGTGACATGGAGGAGGAACAACCTGAGCCTGCCCTAGTAGGCAGATGGAGGCATGCCCAGTATACCATGGGCTTGGCAAAGAGGCAATGCATACCACATACACTGACATGGTAGAGACCCAGGGAATAACACCTCTCTCTGACCTGCACATACAGTAAAATGGATGCCAAGCATGACACTACCTGTTGTCAACCATGTATAGGGCGTGTACTATGCGCATCCGACACAGGCAGCCCACAACACCATCCTCAATACTGGCACACCCACAAGGTAAGACACTCCCCTTACCAATTGCTGATTGGAGTAGCATGTGTAGTCACTTGTATCTATGGTATGGATGCGAGCATGCAAGGGAATCGGATAGCTGAATAGGATACCCACGGATAGTAGATACCTATAGTGGCAGCATGAGATCTGTAACAAATATGGGTGTCTCCATAGTAGCCAGTACTACACATGTTGACAAAACCCGCTGCAGGAAATGTGTTGGGCCACATGTGTGTCTATATGACACATACATGCCAGTCAGGGAGGTTCACATACCCAACAACAGTCACAGCCACCAGGACAGGTGTAGACAAACACAAACAAAGGCTGTGCTAAGTCCACTGAATGATGCCTATCGTAGCCCCCCCCAGGCCTACACAGACAGACCACATCAGTTCAGGCAGCGGGATGTTAGTTCTGAAGGGTAGAAAGTCAGAAACTAATATGCAGACCAGAATCATATTAATTGGGATGCTGAAGTCATGGTTCCCATGCCTGGAAACAACCGGTGGCGCCTTGCTGTACTCACTAGCTACATGTACCCAAATTGCTATTGTATGTGTCATGCTACACAATATGATCCTACGGAAACATTTGCAGCAGGAACAGCACGGGGCAAGGCCAAACAGCCCCTCACCAATGCCAAGGCCTGCACAGGCACAGAGTGACATGGAGGAGGAACAACCTGAGCCTGCCCTAGTAGGCAGATGGAGGCATGCCCAGTATACCATGGGCTTGGCAAAGAGGCAATGCATACCACATACACTGACATGGTAGAGACCCAGGGAATAACACCTCTCTCTGACCTGCACATACAGTAAAATGGATGCCAAGCATGACACTACCTGTTGTCAACCATGTATAGGGCGTGTACTATGCGCATCCGACACAGGCAGCCCACAACACCATCCTCAATACTGGCACACCCACAAGGTAAGACACTCCCTTACCAATTGCTGATTGGAGTAGCATGTGTAGTCACTTGTATCTATGGTATGGATGCGAGCATGCAAGGGAATCGGATAGCTGAATAGGATACCCACGGATAGTAGATACCTATAGTGGCAGCATGAGATCTGTAACAAATATGGGTGTCTCCATAGTAGCCAGTACTACACATGTTGACAAAACCCGCTGCAGGAAATGTGTTGGGCCACATGTGTGTCTATATGACACATACATGCCAGTCAGGGAGGTTCACATACCCAACAACAGTCACAGCCACCAGGACAGGTGTAGACAAACACAAACAAAGGCTGTGCTAAGTCCACTGAATGATGCCTATCGTAGCCCCCCCAGGCCTACACAGACAGACCACATCAGTTCAGGCAGCGGGATGTTAGTTCTGAAGGGTAGGAAGTCAGAAACTAATATGTAGGTCAATCAAACGTAGGACCTGTAGTACACTGACATGCCTCTAGTCAGCATGATAGGTTAGAAAACAGAATAAAATGGAGTACCTGACTTACCAGTACAGTCATAGCAAATCTGTACAAGTGTCAGGTGTGCACCCCCTCCAATCCTGTGTAGCATTGTAGAAACAGTCAGGTTTGCCCCCCATAGCCTATTGTTGACATGTAGTAACAGTCAGGTGTCCCCCTCAATCATATGTAGAAATGTAGCAACAGTAAGGTGTGCTCCCCACAATCCTGTGTAGCAATGTAGAAACATTCAGGTGTGCCCCCATAGCCTATGTAGACAGTAGTAACAGTCAGGTGTGCCCACCATCCTGTGTAGAAATGTAGAAACATTCAGGTGTGCCCCCAAACCCTACTTAGACATGTAGTAACAGTCAGGTGTGCCCCCCAATCCTATGTAGATATTTAGTAACAGTCAGGTGTGCCCTCCAATCCTGTGTAGCAATGTAGAAACAGTCAGGTGTGCCCCCCTTAGCCTATGGAGACAGTAGTAACAGTCAAGTGTGCCCCCCCAATCCTACGTAGACATGTAGTAACAGTTGGGTGTGCCCCCCCATCCTGTGTAGAAATGTAGAAACAGTCATGTGAGCCTCCCCAAACCCTACTTAGACATGTAGTAGCAGTCAGGTGTGCCCCCCAATCTTATATAGAAATGTAGTAACATTCTGGTGTGCCCCCAATCCAATGTAAACATGTAGTAATGGTCAGGTGTGCCCCCCAATCCTATGTAGAAATGTAGTAACATGTATGTATAGGTATAATACCAGTGGAGCATGGATGCCCAGAGGTGGCCAAGTTAGCAGGATAGATTGTAGCATTGGTACAATATGCAGGTATGAGTGTGTCAGGTTGGTGTGTGTTTCATATTGTGTGAGAGTGGTCAGTATGTATGCATGTTGGCCAGGTGGCCATTGTCCACTACTGCTGATGACAGGGCCAAGTCCTCACAATTGCAGTGCCAAAGACAATTCCCACCAGTATAACACATGCTAGTAGTAAGCCACTGTAAATGCATGGTGATAATATGTGTCACCATCTGAAAGATTGACATGCCATGGCTGTTGGGCTAGATATACAAGCAGCACACAAGGGAAAGTACCCAAGACATACAGTATATAATGTGTAACTATGAAATGGACACACCCTTGGAATTGTACATACAGGTATGCATCACATTATCTGGGCCTGTAGTAGGGAATATCAGTGTAGGCTGTCCGAACACTTGCAAATCACAAAGGTGGTAGGACTGATGTATTGGGAAACAACTGATGTACCTGCACATGTCACCATAACTGGAATGCCCCATGCATATCTGTGCATTATATGCAAGTAGTATCCATAGCACACATGCACCCAGCTCACCCAAACACCACCCACAGGTACCTCTCTTGTCGTATCCCTGCTGTTGGGAATGGATACAATATGACCCACCTGTATATGGCAATAGTGACAGAATGCCACATGCAGTGCTGGTGTCCCATGCAGGTGTCTACCTAGCTGTAGGCTGCACCCCGTCAGCACCCACACCACCTGACCAGTACTGATAGAAAGTATTGGCATGAACACATAGCACACCTACCCTGTCACCCATGGGAATATACTGTATGGCAGTCTGGGAATGTAGGACTGACAGAATGCAATGGCCTGCCACAGATGGCCCGCATCACCACCAAATGGCCTACAGGCCTCTGTCTTACATGTACTGCCAATGCATGTTATGTCATGGACACCCACATAACAATATAACACACTCCACATAAGCTATATGCAAGGCCATGCGGACAAACCACAGTAACATGTCTCCCATGTCCCACTGCATGAACTGTGGACCAACACCAAAACACAGTTGTGATGAGGTGATAACCTTCGGGAAAGTTTCAGAGATTGTATGCATAATGTATGGCAGAGGATAGAATAATAGCGGGTTGGGAGCATGGAAAGCATGGAATGTGCAAGGTCCGACACACAGCTGTGTGCACACACTATCCCTAGCTGCAAACACATAAATGGGTGGCTACAAACCTGCCCATACACTACAATAGGGGTAATATCCTGACTCATGTCCCCTGCCTCTGGATAACCTGTGTGACTTTGTACAGCTGTGAGGTATTTCCACAGCAAGTTAAGGCCATCCTCTGCCAGCACTGTACCAAGGTGCTGAACTAGATACACAGACCCAGCAGCAAGTGTCTGCAGCTCCCCTTCCAGAATGGCATAGCTTACTATGAATATGTTGGCATCTGCACACAATACTGGACACAGCTGCATTCACTGCTGTTCCCCCAGACATCACTGTGAGCAAGAATGTCCACCTGACAGTACTTGAGGACATAAAACATCACAGTGTATAACAGTGCACATGTCTGAATATCTCTGCTAACACCAGTACTATGTAGCAGAAGCAGCACAGACGCAATCACCTACAGTACACACTATCTCTTGCACAGTTTGTCCACATATTGCCAAATGATCTATGGATACCCTGCAGAAACAGTTTTCTACCTGTAGGCGTACAACACAAAGGTCAGCACTGGAGTACAAACGACCTGGAATGGATCCATACAGGCAATACAGGAGGGCATACTGGGCATGCTCACACACACAGAGAAATGAAGGCAATGTCAGACAATAGCATACTGAAAGGTCATACTGGGCATGCTCACACACAAACAAATGAAGCCCATGTCTGCAAACAACAGTGGACCATACATATCTGACTGTTGCTGACTTTAGTGCATACACTCCTCAGTATTCAACAGTCATGCTTTGCACATGCAGTGGATAGGAATACGGACATATATCCAAGGACAGCACATTATAATAAGCCACAAGTAGACATGCATAGATGTGTGGAAGAGAGTGACTGTGACAAAGAGACATTAATCATGAGGCCTGTCCCACCCAGCACACAGCCAAATGCTACAACCACATGATGTGTAAATTTCACTCACTGTAGAAATTAGCCACTGGTATCCATCAGCATTACAGACTATGTGGTGCAAGTGCTAGCTGTGCAACATGACTGTACATGGCAGTAGTCATCTAGCAGCTGTATTCACGTACCTGTGGAATTTAACCCTGAGTGTGCCTGCATGTGGTGTGTCAACCTCTAGATGAATGGGATATGGCCCATACACACACACTGCCCTCCCCATAACCCTACTATGACAAGCCTGCTGATGTCATCCACTTTGAAATACACCTTTGGGAATGGAGTGTGTGTGTGTGTCTCTGTCTGTGTAGGAAGCAATGCTTTTTAGGCTAGTCACACTCACTACAGATCAAATGCACTACTTTGGCAAGGCTGTTGATGTCATTGACTGTGAAATGCACCTTTGGCGAAGGTGTAGCTCAGTGATCTCTGTGACGCGTCCTAATACTGAGTAATGCTGTAGTGTGATAAACTAGTTAGGTAGGAGCTTTAATCCCAGACATAGCAAGTGTGTGTGTGTGTGTGTGTGTGTGTGTGTGTGTGTGTGTGTGTGTGTGTGTGTGTGTGTGTGAGTGTGTGTGTGTCTCTGTCTGTGTAGGGAGCAATGCTTTTTAGGCTAGTCATGCTCACTACAATTCAAATGCCCTACTTTGGCAAGGCTGCTGATGTCATTCACTGTGAAATACACCTTTTGGAAAGGTGTAACCTGGTAATCTCTGTATCACATCCTATAACAGTGTAATGCTATAGTGTGGTATAGTACTCTAGTAGGGGTTCTATTCCCACACTTGGCAAGATTGGATGTTTGTGTTTCTATGTCTGTGTATGGAGCAATGCTTTTTTGGCTAGTCACACTCACTACAGATCAAATATCCTACGTTGGCAAGGCTGCTGATGTCATTCACTGTGAAATACACCTTTGAGAAAAATGTAGCCAAGTAATCTCCGTGGTGCATCCTATAACAGCATAATGCTGTAGTGTGATATAGTACTCTGGTAGGGGTTCTTTTCCCACACATGGCAAGTGTGTATGTTTGTGTGTGTGTTTCTATGTCTGTGTAGGGAGCGTTGCCTTTTTTAGGCTAGTCATGCTCACTACAGATCAGATGCCCTACTTTGGTAAGGCTGCTGATGTCATTCACTGTGAAATACACCTTTGGAGAAGGCGTGCATCAGTCATCTCTGTGGCACATCCTATAACTATGTAGTGCTGCTGTGTAATAAAGTAGTTATATTGGAGTTCTAATCCCAGACATGGCAGATGTCTGTGGGTGTGTCTGTGTTTGTCAATCGTATCCTATGTGGAGGTGGCCGTGAGTCTGTAATAACTGGACTAATTGTAGAGTGGGTTTTGCAAATGTCTTATATGGTGGCCCTATTATACATCACAATGTACACCATACAAGGATAACAGATTTGAAATAGCCAAGAGGCTGGGATGCCAATCCATACCCCTACATGTGACATCAAAGCCTGGCAAACAAAGTTAGCAACCCTTGTATAACCAATAGAACACTCTCATCCCATGTCTCATACACAAACACACTTGCCTAGGCAACAACTGCTATGGTGGTAGTACCCTGCATACTGCCCACAGATAGTAACCATGGTGTGATTGCAGCAGACTACAGAGGGCATGGCACTCTGTCCATCAGTAAAATAGGCACATACATGCAGAGAGTGCACCTTCACTGTGTTCCCCACAGGACACCTGCAACACCTGTGGTGCCATCAAATGTGAACCACAAACCACATACCATGCCTTAAACACATGCCCTATATGGACAGATGCCACTGACACCAGGGAATACCTGTATCATGCTATCAGTGTAGGTGCAGGGCCAACCTGCTGTCCATTACCTGTTCCCGCCACATGAGGCCAGGACTGGAACATCTGATGATGATATTCTGTGTACTCAAGATGAGCCAGATACCTCAGGTACAGTTCCACATGTCACTGTACAAGCATGAGGGATGTGTGCACATCCCAGACACCGTCCATGTCATTTACTAATGAACACATACATGGCAAGAAATGCACAGCAATGGCCACACACAATAGTTACCCGGATGACTGGATGGTGAATACAATACTCACATGTGTGGGCCAATCCAGACACTACACCCCTGAGCCACACTGCAGACCATTGTCATGTGGCCTGATGCCAAGGTATACCCATCACCTAGTCTTGTATAGCCTTCTGGCACAGTCGACAACTACACACCTGTGAAGCAATGCACCCATGCATGTCAGTACTGGCACCCTGTATCTGTGTGTGTGGTGTATGATGCTTCTGACCACATTCACACTCACTACATCCCCCATTGGCATACTGAAGCATGCTGTCTGATGTCAAACACCTCCACATACCCTTTGCCCATATAACCTCTGGATAACCCCTGTGGTGCATGTGATACCTGCACAGTATTGTATTGTGGCAAACTAACTATTGAGGAGGTGTATTCCTGACCCTGCCAGTGTGTCAATGTGTGTGGGTTCCTGAGAGAGTGTGGATGTGTGAACGCTGACACCTGTTCATATGGACAGGCATGTGTACTACACCTACTGTATCGCTGCCATATCACTGTTGCAGATGTCACTCACCATCACATAGACATACTCGGAGGCTCTGAGTAAAAATTTACCTAAACAGCAGAGGCCTCCAAAGCAGACACCCAAACAACTGCTACCTCAAGACACCCCACAAGCAACACATAAACCAGAAAAGCAGTGTGCAAAGCAGTCACAGCCCTTAAGGCCAAATACAACACCAAACATACTTGTCATAGGTGACTCCATAGTCAGACACACTGACATCCCACTCACCAGGCTGAACAAGGAGAGGGTCACAGTAAGCTGCCTATCGGGCACTAGAATCCGCCACATAACACAAGCACTGGTCACTCCACGGCAAGTACAAATATGACACAGTCATTGTCCATGCTGGTGTGAACGACCTGAGACGCACCTCCTGGACTACATGAAAAGAGACATAGAGGAGCTCTGATTATGTAGCCCAGGCAGGTATGACCTAACCCTGAGCAGTATCCTTCCTTCACCAAGAATGATGACACAATATAGAGACAAGATGATCAGCTTTAACAATTGGCTTAATGTCTGGTGTCATTCAAAGGGGATCCAGTGTCTGTCTGCCTGGGATGACATGCTTGACAAGCCACGCTGTCGCAAGGGACGGCTTGCACCTGTCACCCTGGGATTCCGGATATTGGCTAAGGCTCTTGCCACCCCATAGTGCCTTTTAGGCAAGGCTCAAATTCTAAACCTACCACCCTAGAAAACAAAATGGGAAGAAACTGAGGGTAATGCTGCTCAATGCCAGAAGTCTAAATCTCAAAATGCACTGAGGCCCTTCTCAGTATGGAGAACATCGATGTCTGTGCTGTAACTGAAACCTGGTTCAAGGCTCCTGAGAGCACCCGGCACTATTAGGTTTTACCTCATATCATGCTCTGGCACCAAAACCCGACCACACCACAAAAGGAGGGGTGTATCCATATTCATAAAGGATACCCACACCTCCAGGTTGGTGGCAACGCATCAAGCTTCGAAACCATCCAGGTGCAACTAACCATAGGCAAAACTGCTCTACAAATTGTAGCATGCTACAGGCCACCCTCTCAAACTCAGGAAACCCACACAGCCTTCCTGAAGACACTGGAGGGTATAAATGTATCTCCAAACACCATCATATTGGGTGACTTCAACTACCCGAATATAGACTGGGAACATTACTCAAGCCCTAACTTTCTAGCCCAACGGTTCCTGGAGTTCATAAATTCAAATGCCATGGAACAGCTAGTCACTGTTCCCACGAGAGGAGAAAATATACTAGATCTCATTGTCACAAACATGGGGACAAAATGCTCCACACCGAAGTATATCCTCATTGGTGAGATCTGATCATAAACTAATCTCACTGGAAATCCACATCCCGCCCCCACCCCCAAAAAAGACCATAGTGAAGAACTTCTAAAGCAAACTTCACACTACTCAAGACTGGTGTGGTATCCTTCAAGGCCCCTGAGCCAGAGGAAACCACAACCCAAGCTGCGGAAGCCCTTACAAATGCCTTCTATGAACACCTCCAGGACTGCATGGATCAGGCAATCCCAAATAAAACCAAGACTCTTTCCACAAAGGGCAAACGTCCAGTCTGGTGGACCCCAGCCATTAACAAACTTTACAATAAGAGGAGAAAGCTATTACATGATAGAACAAAATCCATAAAAGGGAAGTCACCCTGATCATTATTAGTAAAAAATACGAGCACTCATAAAATCAACTAAGGCCAATTTAGAGAGAAAATTGCCATGGATTCAAAGGACAATCATAAGGCCTTTTTCAGCTATGTTAGGAACCTGGGTGGAAACTCCCAGATATGCTCAGAATTAGTCCAAAATGATACAAAAATCACTGAACCCACGGACATTGCCAACATACTGGCAGACAGGTTCAGTGCAAACTTCACCCCCTCTCCCCTAAAGGAGAGATAACTATCCCAGCCGAGTGTAGCCTCTCGGACATCTCAAATGCGCAGGTGAAAGCTGCTCTCTCTAAAGCTAAAACACAGCATCAATGGGACTGGATGGTGTCCCCGCTGTGTGCTACACGAGCTAAATGAGGAATTAAACCCGCATAAGGCAGCTGTTTAATCTCAGCCTTACCACAGGATACGTGCCCAAGGAGTGGCGACGGCAACTGTGGTCCCACTACACAAGGCAGCGCCTATGGACCCTGGTAATTACCGCCCCATAAGCTTAACAAGTCTAGTCTGCAAAGCTATGGAGAGGATCATAATGGAGCTCATAAACAAAGATATAGGGACTTGCAGACATTGGACCCGACCCAGTTTGGCTTTGTCAAGGGAAGATCATGCCTTTTGAACTTGGTCGACTTCTTCAAACAGTCACCAAGGCCATTGATGAGGAAAGGCAGTCCATACACCCTACCTTGACCTTGCAAGGCTTTGACACAATACCCCACTTGGGTATTGTAGAAAACTTACTAGCTTAAATGTAAACCCATATGTCACAAGATGGGTTGCAAACTGGCTTAAGGACAGAACCCACAGGGTTAGAGTTGCTGGCGCTGTGTCAGACTCCAAGCCGGTCACAAGTGGTGTCCCACAGGCTCGGTCCTTGGCCCCTATTGTTTGGCATCTACTTCTCAGAAGTACAGGCCAACATGGGAGGACTTTTGACAAAGTTTGCAGACGACTGCAAACTGGGTGCCATAGTGGAAAGTGCATCGGACACGGATATCCTTCAGAAGGGACTCACGGAAACAAATAGCTGGTGCCAGAGCCATGGCCTGAAGTTAAACGCCAAAAATGTATAGTCATACCTTCGAAAAACAAGGTAACCCCAAGCTACCATATAGGTGGCAATCCACTAAGCACAGAAGAGGTTATCAGGGACCTGGGGACCCAGGTTGACAGTGGCCTTTTTTTGACACTCACATTGCTAAAGTGGTTAGAAAGACCTTCTACATTGCCCACCTGATCATGAAGGGATTCACATCCAGATCTAGTGAGGTCATTGTTCCTCTGTACTCTTCACTTATCAGACCAATGATCGAGTACAATGCCCCATTCGGGATGTATCTCACCCGACATCTGCAGCAATTGGAGAGACCCCAAAAGTTCCTCACCAAAAGGATAAAGGGACTCCAAAATCTGTCATATGCTGCCAGATTGAAGAAACTCCAGCTCTATTCAGTCGCATACCGTCTGCTCAGAGGTGACATGTGCCTGACATACAAGGCCTTGTCCAACCCGGAATTAGTGGACATGCTCCACCTCAAAAAATCCAAATCCACCAAAACCACTAGAGCAAGCGACTTAAACCTTAGCATGGATATAAATAGGACGTGCTGGAGGGATAGATTTATCACTCAGAGACTCCCTATGCTGTGGAATAAAATCCCAGTCCATGTGAGGCAGAGCACCTCGCTGACTCTGTTCAAGAGAAATCTAGACCTGTGGATGGGAGATCGTAGGTTTACCCCGGGAATCATCTCTGTGTCACTGCTGGACAGAGGCACAACAAACTAATGGGCACAGTATTTTTTCATATAAGGGGTGGCGTAAGCCACAAAAATTTGGGCTAGGCTTATAAATGCCTTAGGGCAGATAGCCTAGTATAAACCTATGAACCTATGAACCTATATATGTTTGGAGAACTCTTCAACATATAAGCTATGTGGCATATGCAATAACTGCATAGACATGTGATAGCAATACATCAGTCAGGGGTTTTATATCCATTACTGGTAGGTATTTGGCACAAACATGCTTAGGTTTTACTCTCCCACCCCCCTCCCTGACCTCTCTATGCCTCTGTATGCCTATCTCACTCCCTCTTTGGTGCATGTGCAGGCATACACCTGCTTTGCTTAAGCAGCAGCATGTGTTTTGTAAGTGATGCTCTTGACCAGCTGATGGCCTCTGCATGAATTGCAGCCCTCCTCAAGCTGTTTGCATGTGAAACAGTTGTAGTAATATTCCCATAGCCAATTGCATGGGAACATACTCCAATATCTAGGAACATCATGTTGGTGTTGGGCATTTCATTCACTGTGAGCAGAACTTACATCTGTTGTTTGGCAAACAGTATCACAGATAGATTGGGGATTTACCTCTAACAACATACACTGTGGGAACAGGCCAACACACAGGAGGGGGATGTGTCTGACATGACTACAGAATGTAAGTGCCACTATTCTGCATTTGGAGTGTGTGGATATGGCTGGTCTACATGTTTTAATACCTGTCATGACAGTGCTATGTTTCTGAGGAAACCCCCATCTGTAAGGTCATCTGCAGACTGGGCAGTGTGTGGTGCCTTTTGTTTCTTGCGTTACTCACAGAACACCTATCTTTGAACTGCAGAAGCATAGTGTGAGGATTGCAGACAGTACATGGTGACAGACATGAGAGTTACTGACTTCATAACTCTCATAGGGCATATGTCACAACAAACCCTGTTACAACAGTAAACGTATGAGGTTATCACAGCAACATGTCAATATTGGCTCTGTGTTTGTGCCCCCAACCACAACTCTGTCAACCTGTGTACATATGGCATGTAGTAAGAGGTGCATATGTTCTGTACACTATAATTTAGTGACATCATATCTGATAACAAGCCAGTGAGATATCAGACTGCGACACATGTTATGCATAGTAGGGGTTATCTTTGAGGACATAGCCTGGGCATTCTGTGGTTGTGTGTACAATACTGAGGTTTGTGTACTTATGGTGAATGTCGACATTGTGTGTATTGTGGATATTTACCTTGGCCTGTGTACAGACTGTGATAGATGTCATTGTTCTTGGTCCTGTTCTATCTGATGTTTCATGCTGCTCCACTGTATGTTACCCTATTGGCTTACATATTTGTAGGGCCAAACACACACATGCCCCATACCACAGACAAACATCGCACCACACTGGGTAGTGACCCAGTATATGTAAGGTTAGTGTGTGTGAGTGGCACATATGAGGATGGTGTTGATCAGATAGTCCATATATTGTAATATTATGCTAGCTACCATATGTGGCTGTGTTCACATTGGTTGTGGTTATATATGTTCACACAGGTGTCTGTTACTCTGTGCTGTGACATGCCTGTAGAGCCTGCTATATATGCAGGCACATGTGTATTTCCCCATAAGAAATGTAGGCAAGTGTTGTGGCAGTATTCCTATAGCCTGCACAGTGCTTTGTTACATGCCAAGCAGCTTAGTGTACTTACCCAGTGTGATGTTATGTCCAGATACTTGTCAGATGTACTGCTGATAGGCCACCATAACAGTCATGTATGTCAGAAAAAGCAGTGGGATGCTGTATAGATGTATGTCACTAACTAGTGGGTAGTATGTGGCCATGGCACCTCTGTTCCAGTGGTTAGTATGTGTCAGGACAGACAGGGGTGTGTGAATGCATAACCTATGGGGGCAGATGTATACCAGTGTTTATGTGATATCCCCATCTACATGGCTGTTAACATCCACATTGTCAGGCTCGGTTCACATGTCTTGCACTAAGGGGTTCTGTGTATACCTCTGGACTGAACAGAGTGTGTCAGACTGTCCACATTTATTGGCCATATCTCTGCTGTAGTACACAGGATCATTACTGTGCTAGCAGTGGTACTGTACTATGATGTCCTTAGGATGTTTGTCTGTGGCCAATGGTTCATAGGTTCTTAGGTTTGTACTAGGCTATCTGCCCTAGGGCATTTATAAGCCTAGCCAGAGTGTTTGTGGCTTTCTCCACCCCTTGGGATGAGAATACTACGCCCATTTAGGGTTTAGTTTACTGTGCCTCTGTCTAGTAGTGACACAGAGATGACCCCTGGGGTAAACCTACGATCTCCCATCCACTCATCAAGATTTCTCTTGAAGAGAGCTAGTGAGGGGCTATGCCTAACGTGGACTGGGATTCTGTTCCAGAGTGTAGGGAGCCTCTGGGTTATGAATCTGTCCCTCCAGCATGTCCTATTTATTTCTGTGTTGAGGTTCAAATCTCTTGCTCTCGTGACTCTGATGGATTTGGATTTTCTGAGGTGGAGCATGTCCATTAATTCTGGATTGGACATAGCCTTGTACTTCAGGCATAGATCACCTCTGAGTAGGCGGTATGCGACTGAATAGAGCTGGAGTTTCTTCAGCAGGGTAGAATATGACATATGTTTGAGACCCTTTATCCTCTTGGTGAGGAACTTTTGGGGTCTTTCCAACTGCTGCAGGTGTCGGGTAAGATACATCCCAAATGGGGCATTGTACTCAATCATGGGCCTGATAAGAGAAGAGTACAGGGGCACAATGACCTCTCTTGATCTGGATGTGAATCCCTTCATGATAAGGTGGGCAATATAGAAGGTCTTCCTAACCACCTTGGCAATATGAGTGTCAAATGAGAGGTTACTGTCAACTTGGGTCCCTAGGTCCCTGATTACCTCTTCCGTACTTAATGGATTACCACCTATGTGGTAATTCGTGGGTACCTTGTTTTTCCCAAAGGGTATGACTATACATTTTTTGGCGTTCAGTTTAAGGCCATGGCTCTGGCACCAATTATCCGTCTCTTTGAGGCCTCTCTGAAGGATGTTTGTGTCTGCTGGAGTATCAATTATGGAGCCCAGTTTGCAGTCATCTGCGAACTTTGTCAGCCACAATCCTCTTATGTTTGCTTGCACCTCGGAAAAATAAATGCCAAATAAGAGGGGTCCCAGAACTGAGCCCTGTGGGACACCACTTGTAACTGGCTTAGAGTCTGACATGGCTCCAGCAATTCTGACCTTGTGGGTTCTGCCCTTGAGCCAGTTTGCAACCCATCTTGTGACATATGGGTTTACATTTAAGCTGGTGAGTTTGTCTATGATGCCCGAGTGGGGTATTGTATCGAAGGCTTTTGCAAGGTCAAGGTAGGCTGTGTGAACTGCCTTACCCTCATCAATGGCCTTAGTGACTGTTTCAAAAAAGTCAACCAAGTTCAAAAGGCAGGATCTTCCCTTGACAAAGCCAAAATGGGTAGGATCCAATGTCTGTAGGTCCCCAATGTCTTTGTTTATGAGTTCCATAATGATCCTTTCCATAGCTTTGCAGACCAGGCTCGTCAAGCTTATGGGGTGGTAATTTCCAGGGTCCGTAGAAGCACCGCCTTTGTGGAGTGGGACCACTGTTGCTGTATGCCACTCTTTGGGTAGGTATCCTGTAGTAAGGCTAAGATTAAACAGCAGCCTTATGTGCGGATTTAGTTCCTCTTGGAGTTCATGTAGCACGCAGCCCGGGACACCGTCTGGTCCCATTGATGCTGTGTTTTTAGCTTTGGAGAGAGCGGCTCTCACCTGGGCATCTGAGATGTTAGGGAGGCTACACTCTGCTGGGATAGATATTTCTCCTTTTGGGGGGGAGGGGGCGGAGAAGTTTGCACTGAACCTGTCTGCCAGAATGTTGGCAATGTCTGTGGATTCAGTGTATTTTGTGTCATTTTGGACTAACTCTGAGCATATCTGGGAGTTTCCACCCAGGTTTCTAACATAGCTAAAGAAGGCCTTGTGATTGTCTTTTGTGCCTTTTGTTCAGTCTGGTGAGTTGGCCTTGGATGATTTTATGAGTGATCATAGTTTTTTGCTAGTACTGATCAGAGATGCCTTCCCTTTTAGGGATTTTGCTCTGTCATGTAGTAGCTTCCTCCTCCTGTTGTAAAGTTTGTTAATGGCTGGGGTCCACCAGACAGGGCGCCTGCCTTTGGGGGAATGGGTCTTGGTTTTATTAGGGATTGCATGATCCATGCATTCTTGAAGGTGCCCGTAGAAGGCATTTATAAAGGATTCAGCGGTGTGGGTTGTGGTTTCCACTGGCCAAGGGGCCTTGAAGGATACCACTTCAGTCTTAAGAAGTGTGAAGTCGGCTTTTGAAAAGTTCTTCACTGTGGTCTTTTGTGCAGGGGGAGGGGGCGGGATGTGGATTTCCAGTAAGATTAATTTATGGTCTGATCTCACCAATGAGGGGTATACTTCCGGTGTGGAGCATTTTGTCCCCATGTTTGTGATGATCACATCTAGTATATTATCTCCTCTTGTGGGAGTGGTGACTAGTTGTTCCATCGCATTTGAGTTTATGAATTCTAGGAACCTTTGGGCTAGGGTGTTGGGGCTTGAGTAATGTTCCCAGTCTATGTTTGGGTAGTTGAAGTCTCCCAATATGATGGTATTTGGTGAGACATTCATACTCTCCAGTGTCTTCAGGAAGGCTGAGTGGGGTTCCTGAGTTTGAGAGGGTGGTCTGTAGCATGCTACAACCTGTAGGGCAGTTTTGCCTATGGTTAGTTGCACCTGGATGGTTTCCGATGCTTCGTGCGTTGCCACTAACCTGGAGGTGTGGGTATCTTTGATGAATATGGATACTCCCCCTCCTTTTGTGGTTCGGTCCAAGTTTTGGGGATGGAAAGCATGATATGAGGTAAAACCTGGTAGTGCTGGGGTGCTCTCAGGAGCCTTGAACCAGGTTTCAGTCACTGCACAGACATCGATGTTCTCCATTCCGAGGAGGGCTTCGAGAGCGTGCATCTTGAGGTTTAGACTTCTGGCATTGAGCAGCATTACCCTTAGTTTTTTTTCACTTGTGTTTTCTAGGGAGGTGGGTTTGTCTTTTGAGCCTTGCCTAAAAAAGGCACTATGGGGGTGGCAAGAGCCTTGGCCAATATCCAGAAGCCCAGGGGTGACAGGTGCAAGCCATCCCTTGCGAAGCAGCGTGGCTTGTCAAGCATGTCATCCCAAGCAGACAGACATTGGATCCTCTTAGAATGACACCAGTAATTAAGCCAATTGTTAAAGCTGATCATTTTGTCTTTGTACTGTGGCATCATTCTTGGTGAGGGTAAGATGCTGCTCAGGGTCATGGTCATACCGGCCTGGGCTACATAATCAGAGAGCTCCTCTATGTCTCTTTTCATGTAGTCCAGGGAGGTACGTCTCAGGTCATTCACATCAGCATGGACAATGACTGAGTCGTATTTGTACTTGTTTTGGAGTGACCTGAGTGCTTGTGTTATGTGGCAGATTCTAGCGCCTGACAGGCAGCTTACTGTAACCTTTTCCTTGTTCAGTCTGGTGAGCGGGACGTCAGTGTGTCTGACTATGGAGTCGCCTATTACAAGTGTATCTGGCATGTTATTTGGCCTTAAGGGCTGTGACTGTTTAGCACACTGACTTTGTGAACTATGTGTTGCATGTGGTATGTCTTGAGGTAGTGGCTGGGTGTCTGCTTTGGAGGCCTCTGTTGTTTTGGTAGATTTTTAATCAGAGCCTCTGAGTATGTTTTTGTGTGTTTATGTGTTTGGTTTGCAGTTGTGATAGGTCTATGTGAGACTGGGTTTGTGGTGTGCGTGGTTACCTTCTCCTCCTGACTGGTTTTGCCAGTACTGAGTTGAGAGAGCTCAGCCTCCAGTTTGGCTATATAGTTGCATCTCTCACATATATTTGTATTTGTTGGGAGGAGGACAGGGTTGTCTGTGTACATGAGGCAATTGTAACATTGCCTCAAGATTCCCAGATTCAGCAGCTGAACAGGAGAGGACGCCAGCAACTGACCCTTCGACATGCTAGAATAGTGTAAAGGATTGCTGTGTAACTGAGTCAGAAAGGACCTATAGGGAAATGGGTACTCAAGGGAATTTAGGTGAATGAAGTACTTTCTTTTTGTTTAAGAGTGCTTTACCTGTATAAAAATGCTTTAGGAGCAAGTGCTGGGCTTTTCAGATAGAGAATAGACTGTTTAGATTGCAAGTAGAGCAGTTCTAAGGGAAAAATTGAAGAGCAGACTGCTAAAGCAGGCTTTATAGCAGGGGGTTGAAAAGAGCTAGGAATTGACCCAAAATGGCCAATAAACTACAAGTTGCTGGGCTGAAACAACTCCTCTAGGGACAAATAGGTTGCTCAGTGCTCCCCACTCCCACTGGTGAACAAAGAAGCTTCCTCTTATCCAAATAAGGATATGGTTAGCACAGGAACTATGACAAAGCCCAGAGATCAGCAAAATCTGAAGACTGGACTATTCTAGTTCAGTAAGGCGGGAAAACAAGGATATTTTTTTCTTTCTTTTTTTTCAAAGACAGAAGAAAAAGATACAGTAACAAACAGTAAATGCTTTAAAACGGCTAGCGCACTTGAGTGTGTTAGCCTAACAGTTAAATTAAACAAAAACTAACTTTTAAAGTGCAAACAGTTTAGAAGCAACACAAATACAGTATAAACAATATGCAGAGCTGATTTCAAGGGTTTTTAGGCGAAATGCAGTCGAGATACAGTAGTCAAAAAGAAAGCCAGAAAAAAATACTTATAAATCAAGGAAAGTCACTCTTTCACTCTCTGCTGCTTGTAGAACTCTGCAGGACACCATGAGGAGCTGTGCTGAGTCGTATACAAGCGCAAAAGTGCGCTAAAGCGGGCTTTATAGCAGGGGGTTGAAAGCAGATGTGACCTCCCACACACATGTCTGTGAAGATAACCCCTATCACAGTAGCAATAGTCTACATATATACCTGAAAAACATACCTGACATCCCCTTGCACTAAGAGGTTGGGACTATTGGGACTGAGGTAGGGCTCCACTCAATGTGCAGGACTTATGGTGAACATTTATGTATATATACTTATCCATATATCTATATAGATATATACAACAACAAGCAGCATTGAGACCACGGCCAGGGCAGGTATGTTCCACTATCACTTCTCAACACAAAAGTTTGTTTGTTGCAACACCTACGGGTATTTGCTTACGATTGTACTTGATAAATTATGTCCACATACAAAAGCTCAGCAAAACACTCGGTTGAACAGCCATAAGATGAATTTTTCAAGTATATTGTCTTCCCAAGCACAACGTATATAATTAGCTCTACTTGAATATCAGCAAGTGTAGTTCACCTCCATTACCATAGACGACAACTGCATTCATTAAAACCATCAAGTATTTATTCACATCGAACAGTAACTTAAAAATAAAAACAAAAATAAAAAATAAAACAGAACAAAGGATAAGCGCTTTTGGTTTTCCTCAATGACCCTTCATCAGATCCATGTATACTGTGCAGTTAATGCCTGTTTAAAAATTACTCTCTACCAATAGAGTACTAGATGATGGGTGATGTCACATCACACACACATCTTCTCAAGCCACGCCTATTGAGCGCTGGTTTCATGGGAAATGTAGTGTTCGGTCCCGGTCTTCTGTGGGCTTGTAATCTTCCAATCCAATACATTTCTTCCTGCTCCAATCTGTTATTGCTGTCACCTCCCCTTTCCGAGGTGAGAACCATTCTAAGCACTCTGAACTTAAAATTATGTCCTTCATTGTCCCTGACATGTTTGGCAAGAGGATTCTTATAATCTTTGAGCCTGATGTCACTTAAATGCTTGGATAGTCTCTCCTTAAGTTGTCTTACTGTCTTTCCAACATAGAAATGGTCACACAATGAACATGTGGCCAAATATACTATATTTTTTTGTATTACAATCAGCATAGAAACTAGAGGTGTATTTCTTTTTGGTAATGTGATGGGGATATGTAACATTATTCAAAGAAACTGGAAGATACTATTGTCAAGTGAAGAATGCAAAGAAGTAATTGGTGAGGTACCTAAGTTTGGTTATAGGAATGCAAGTAATCTGAAAAATAGGTTATGCAAAGAAGATTAACTAGTACCAGATGTCAACTCTGATAGAAGAGGGACATTCCCATGTAGAAGGTGTACTATGTGCAAGTATATATGCACAGAGAGCAGATTTGAGCATCACATTACCAAAAAGAAATACACCTGTAGTTTCTATGCTGATTGTAATACAAAAAATATAGTATATTTGGCCACATGTTCATTGTGTGACCATTTCTATGTTGGAAAGACAGTAAGACAAATTAAGGAGAGTATCCAAGCATATAAGTGACATCAGGCTCAAAGATTATAAGAATCCTCTTGCCAAACATGTCAGGGACAATGAAATACATAATTTTAAGTTCAGACTGCTTAGAATGGTTCTCACCTCGGAAAGGGGAGTTGACAGCAATAACAGATTGGAGCAGGAAGAAATATACTGGATTGGAAGATGACAAGCCCGCAGAAGACTGGGACTGAACACTACATTTCCCATGAACTCAGCGCTCAATAGGCGTGGCTTGAGAAGATGTGTGTGTGATGTGACATCACCCGTTATCTAGTACTCTATTGGTAGAGAGTAATTTTTAAACAGGCATTAACTGCACAGTATACATGGATCTGATGAAGGGTCATTGAGGAGACCCGAAAGCTCTTATCCTTTGTTCTGTTTTGTTTTTTATTTTTGTTTTTATTTTTAAGCTACTATTTGGTGTGAATAAATACTTGATGGTTTTAATGAATGCAGTTGTCATCTATGGTAATGGAGGTGAACTACACTTGCTGATATTCAAGTAGAGCTAATTATATACGTTGTGCTTGGGAAGACAATATACTTGAAAGATTCATCTTATGGCTGTTCAACCGAGTGTTTTGCTGAGCTTTTATATGTGGACATAATTTATCAAGTACAATCGTAAGCAAACACCCGTAGGTGTTGCAACAAACAAACTTTTGTGTTGAGAAATGATAGTGGAACAAACCTGCCCTGGCCGTGGTCTCAGTGCTGCTTGTTGTTGTATTTATACTTTTTTTTCTTAGCAGTACACTCCTGTTTGGTTGTAGTTTTGTCACCCTTGGATTTATATAGATATATACACATATACATAGCGACATACATGGATGGATATGTATATATATATATATATATATATATATATATATATATATATATATATATATATATATATATATATATATACACTCAGATATATACATATACACAGCAATATATGTCTACACATATACAGATAGAGATACATATGCACATATACTTATGGATATCTATATATATATATATATATATATATATATATATATATTGACAGTAATAGGCATATCAGAATAGGTCTGTATGCACATATAGTTATAGATATCCACATATATATCTACATAAATAGGCATACCTGTACACATAGGATGTGCATACACACACACACACACATATATATATATATATATATATATATCTATATATATAGCTACACACACATATATATATATATATATATATATATATATATATATATATATATATATATATATATATATATATATATATATATATATATATATATGAAGAGATGTACACATGGCCATATAGCTGTTGCACTATACAGAAGTGTATACAGGCATATGTATGAATATACATGTGTATGTACATGTAGAACTATATCAACCGATTATATGTATATATCCATATTCCTGCCATGTGTAAGCCTCATGGTTGTGTACACACTCCCAGATGTATCTCACTGTATGTATCTGCTATGTGTACATGATGATAAAACAACAGATGTGATGCAATAATCATATTAATAACAAGTACTACACAATTGTGTAAGCAAAGCCAATTGTTCAATACTAATCAATATGTGTATTGACAGATATATTGAAAGAGCAATAACTGTCTTCACAGTGGTCATGGCATAGTGGTTAAGTGTTGTTCTTGATGTGCAGAACAAGGGCTATTGAATACATAGTGGTTAAGGCAGTTTTGAGCAGCTTTAAGCATGTTTGTGTGGGTTTGCATGAAGCTAAGCGGTACTAACCTAAGGGTAAATGTATGGGCGCTTACACAGTGTAGGCTTCTCTTACCAGTGCACAAATCAGCTCAGCTGTTTTATTGCAGTAATGTTGATACCTGCTAATCATGGCTTAGCCCTGGTAACCAGCTCACACCACCCAGTCTGATAACATAGCAGGGTAATGACATCTGTAATAAGTGTATGTGTTGCCATGTACAATACATGTGCCTATGTGCTGTCATTACAGTAGCAAGGGGTGTGAGTGTCATGTGTGGGACACAGATGTATATGAGGCCTGTACAGCACTATTATCTGTGTGACTATGTTACATACAGGGGTATTATCCCAGGGTACATGCTGTCACACTGGCATGTATTGTATCATGGGTGTACTACTGTTGACATTGCCTACCTAGGCAAGTGTAGAGTGCTAAATGTAGTACTGACAACAGGTACACCTGCAGGCATAGCTGGACTCTGAGGCCTCCCTGTTGTATCCCTGGTGTGTGAGCTGTGTCACAGTATGTAACCCCTACTGGGTAATGATCCAACATGTAGAATGTAACTGTAGACTACTGTCTGTACAGCACATGATAGCAAGGGCTCCTGACATGTAGGTATGGCATACATAGTGTTGTCAAATGTCTATCTGTCAACACATTCATCCTACTGCATAACTACTTGCCAAGCTGATGACTATCAGTCCCTGTACAGATGTGCAGATGGCAGGTATCCAGCTGGGATATGTACAGGCATCAGAAGCTTGATTGACACTGACATGTCTGCCCAGCTGTGTAAGAACTGGCACATATTGGAGATAACACCCTGTATGCACCATATGCCACGGGTATCTCCATTACTCTACCACAGTCAACAGAACATGCTTGGGTACAGGTCTCCATCACAGACACTAACCATGTGTTGTAATGCATGTTGCATGCAATTCAACATGATCATCTCAGTGCCCATGTGCAGGAGGCACCTGGAGGAATGGCTGATGCATGTCACTCTCACCCTGAGGGTCACCACAGAAGTGTCTGTCGATAGATTGGCTGCTGCCACATGGCAGGTGGGAGGATACCACTGTACACACAACCCCTCTGCAACCCATCACTCCTTGGGCAATAGCTAGGTGCACAGCTATGACCACCTGCAGCGACGCATCCCCAGTACTGACACATGTACGTGTGCATGACTGAGTACAGCAGTGTCTGTGTGTTAGCACACCTGTACGTGGGAATTCCATGAGGGCCTTCACAACCCACACAACACCCGTTGCCAAAGCCAGTCGTGGCTGCTGCTGTATGGGAAATTACATGTACCCTGTTAAGCTCCTCCCCATACTGGCTACACGAGCTTTGCAGTACCATCACAACAGTGTTGTACAAATGGGTTGATAGGCATGGTATACCCATTGTGTTCTGGCAAGTGTGGGTATGTGTGCATGTCTGTTTATCTGTAGGGTACAGCATTCTGAGGCCACATACACCTATTACAATAGCCATTGCACAATGGTAGTACAGATAGTGTTGTTGCTGCCCATCAGTGAGGCATGACAATGCAACACCCTGCTATGCATGTGGCATGTGCATCAGATGCATATCCCTGTAGTACCACTGTTGGGATGTACAATGGGTTGTATCGCAGCCATGGCCAATGTGTTATGGTGAGTATATCAGAGTGTCATCATGGGTGTTAGGGAGAACAATATCCATTGGGGGATGTGAGTGCTGTGTACACTGTTATTACACCAATGTACACCTGGTATATGCCCCATGTACCACGTTATGGTTACTACTGTCACCATCGACCATACATGTAACTGATGCCACATTCCAGGCCAGTTATGCATGTGCTGTGTGCAGCCTACCTGTAACACATTGGACACATGGTCAAGTTAGTTAGCAGCAATATGCCCTGGTCTCTCAGATGTGTGTCTGCTGTTATGTGTCTGTTAATGTGTATATGAAGGTATGTCACACTATGTATTGTCCATATACACCCATTACATCCCCAATTAGCATTCTGTACATGTCTGGGAATGTTCTGCGTGTAACATGTAACCTGGGACACACCTCACCCTAAACACTGTGTGGTGTGTGCAATGTAAGCCACACACTTCAGTATCACTACATACCTAGGTAGGGGTCTAGTCCCCGTGTTGCCAAGTAACAGTGTGCATGTATGTGGATGGTTCTACATCAGGTTGCAGGGTATACACACCCCAGTGGTTCACCTGTTAATGCGGCACAGGCAATAACTGTTATACTAACCTGTGACATGTGTTCAACTGTACCCTGGATATGTCACAGCCATGGTGTCACCACAGTACCACACCCTGTTGTGGAATATGACTGCAGACCATCCTCATGCTGCCACATGTATACCTACAACACAAATGGATAACATTATAGAGGCCACAATCAACCAGTGTTACTAACAGCTGTAATGCATCATTACTGGATGGCTACACTAACTGACATATATGCATTACACTTTACTCTTTACAACATGTTACACTGCAGTACTGTGTTACACTGTGGTATAGTCAACGTGTGCATCAGAACCATAGTAGCCTGTGCCTGCATAGATGGTATGGATGACAGGGATGTGGCATAGGTATCATCATATGCACAGGGTGTGTTGTTGGTTTGCCAGAGGCCAAGGGTGGGCCATACATTTGACACCATGTGTGTGGGAGAAGGGTGACCAAGGTGAACTGGGCGTGGTGATGTGGTGTGTGTGGGTATGGGGTTGCCTTAGGTGTGTTTGTATAGTGTGGGGTTATGCATGCACACAGTTCTGCCATGTGGCTGCCCTACACAGGCATTTATGGATAGCTGCAGAACATACCTGGCAGGGTGTGCAGTTCACTGCCTCCAGCCATGGACACGTGGACTGTGCCTGCCAGGCGTTCCATGGGCATGTGCAGGTACAGGCCAAGATGTGCTACTCTCACCTAACAATGACAGATGTCCGCTGGTACCAGGTCCCTGCTGAGATTGGCCAGGACCATGTGCTTGTAGCCTGCTGTGGTGTGGTGTGGACAGCAACCCCGCAGTGCCGGGGCTGGTACTGCCACTATGGGAGACCCTTGGTGTCCTAGCACATCCACATTGACTGCCAGCTATTGGCGATGTTGGCCTACATCCATGCGGTCATCGCTGCATGCCAACAACATGTTCAAGCAAGGACAGACCATGGTAGATGAGGGCCATCATCTCACCAGACCGTCTATCCATGAACTCAGTTAACGCACAGATGGCACCAGCCATTTCACAGGTGTTGTCACTTGCAGATGTGACAGCAGCCCTCTGCAGCCTCAGGGCCTGTGTGGTGTAATGTTCTATATGTGCCTGTGCCTCCATGACAGCTTGAAACATGAACCTGCTGGTACCAACTATGTCTCCTCTGCCATGGGGCATGATGTCCAGCAGCCCTACCACGAGCACTCTGGGACATCTGCCTATGTGGTGCCCTTCCAGACATCTGGCTATGCCTCCTGCGACCAGACATAGTAGGCATGGTTGCCACACTTTTCTGTGCACAGCCACCAAATGCCAGCTGTCCCTCCACTATGGCCACTGGTGATGGGGTATGTATAGGCACTGAAACTGTGTGCAGGGTTGGGGAGGTTAAAAGGGGGATGTCAAATGATGGTGCTATTTCATCCCCTGACAACCATACCTGTGGCTCAACAGTACTATTATCATCTTCAGTGTTTGTATGGACACCAACATCAGATTGAAAGCAAGAGGGACCCTGACCCACCTCACCACCTGTGGGAGAAAACAATAAATGCACTTTAAAACCTGCACAGCCTTGCCTAACAGTACGCACACACACACACACACACACACACACACACACACACACACACACACACACACACACACACACACACACACACCACCGTAATACCTACCTGTCCATGAATGTACAGACAGTCCCACGTATATGTCCATGTGTACCCCATCCTGCATCACACTCGGTAACATACACACATTGATACCACTCATTAACATATCAGTCCTCTAAATGCCTACACAAGCAATCACAACACAAGACCTGCTACTAAATTACCTGCCTGATCTGTGTGTAGTGGTTTTAGATGGCCTCACTGCTGTCATTCGGTGTTCACCCTGTGCATGTCTAGACATCATGTGCATGGCCCCTATAAGTGTGGGGTACTATGTTCACTCCATAGTATCACGCACTGGTGTGTCATGTGTATGTAATGCTCAGTACATGCTAGATACGCTGCTCAGTCAGCCTATCATGTGACAACTGTAATATATGGATACACTCCCTGGTGTTGACTATTACTTCCCTAGTGCATCTGTAGTGCTGCATATGTGGGTTGTATAGGTGACTTCTCTGCTGAATGCGATATTAATGGAGTACCTGGTGTCTACCTTCCCTCTCAATACCTGTTCCATGCTACAGACCAAAATATACTATCAGCTGTCCTGTGATTATATACATGACAAGTATCCCTGGTGTGCACTGTGGCAGTCCATGTCCATGTACTGCACAATCCCAAAGGGAAGTACTGCTGTATGAACACCCCACAATCACACATGTGCATACATGGCCAGCCACACAAACACACACACATGCACACATACATCCTACACGCATCAATCTCCCTCCACTTCATCAGAGTGACCCTACAGACAAACTAATTACCCACTAGGATGCACACAAACACATACAGATGAGGTTGCACAATGATAGTACACACAGTCCTCCTTTTACCATTTGTCAACATGCATAACATATGGTACCCAACAGCATACAGTGCAGCTATAGTCAATCCATGCTAGCAACAGTATACATGTGTGTAATGCATTTTCTGTGTCACTAGGTGATGCCCCTTCCCCTGGATACCACTGCACCCATGTACACAGTACTGCTGTGCACCTGTTCTGCACCCTGTCATGTACTGTGCCCTACACCTTATAAGTGTGGAGCCCATTGCTGAATGTGTACTACGTTGTTGGTTATGTCAGCTTTAATGCTTACAGCCCATATGATTTCCAGCAACACATAACTCAGAAGATATGCGGACAGATGTCATTTGTGAATGCCTGATGTCTAATTTACAGCTCTAAACATCAGAGGACCATGTATGACCAATCCAATACTCTTACACTGACAATCATCAGAGCACACCTTGGCAATGGGGGGTGTCCACACCCATATTGATATTACGCACCCATCCTTGATCTGTCATGGGACCACATCACTGCATATCTTCACAGTACATGAGCCTGATATGTGACATATGTCCTGTACTTTCACATGCAGTGTCTATGGAATGTGTTAGGTGTGTGGATGCTGACCACGATGCATACACACTGTGTGGACATATGTGTGCACACCCTTATCATGATGGTTCATCACAACTCTTCTTGTGTGAACTTCAGCAGACACTGCTCCTGGCAGGGGTATACCAGCATGGGCCATCGCATTTGCCAGTGTATGTTCAGTCTGACGTACACATGTCCCCCTAATCTGCATGATTGCAAGGTCTACTCTTGTGCACATCCCTTTGTGTTCACACACTGCCATCACTATTGCTGTGGGGGTAGGGTTACGTCTGACAAAGGTCCTGAACCTGACTAGGTGCAGATACAGCCATTCTTAGCATCTTTAGGATAACTGCTGCAGTGCACTGGTGTGTCATGCTGACACCCCCTTCCTTCAGCTTTTTTGCAGATGCATGGCAAGTAAGCCCTACACATGTATGTTACTTTGCAGTATCCCACACACTGAACACCACATGTTACAGCCTAGTCCCAGCTGATAATGTGGACCACTGTAATGCCTTATGCCATAGTGTATCTCTGCAGCAGTTGCCATTGTCCTACAGGTATATACACTGGTGTTGCACTGTATATGGGTGTTGTTCCATACATGTCCCTACTGTAGGCCATGTCTCCCACCATTATGTTACTCCCTCTGGACACATTCCGCAATGACAGGATGTTAGTTATCATGCAGGTGTCTGACATACCCTTCCAATACCCCATCATGGTCACCCCTGTGATGCCGTGCATTTCACAGCAACAATACGAGCACATGTATAGCATGCATTCTGGGTAGGTGTGTTAGATGTGTGCATGGAATATACCATCACCATTACATGCCTGGTATATTGGCAAGCATCTACATAAACCATACTCACCAACTACAGGCTGCTGCCCTGGTGGTATCCCGGAGGGACCTACATAACAGGGTGAGAGATGCAAAGTCAGTGGCCACACCTGTGGCATTGCTACAGGGTGGGTGTAGTATTACACTACATCAGCAGTACATTTCCACAATACTACCACATATGGACATCTGCTTATCACTACTATGCAGCAACAAAATATATCTATGACATGTCAGATATGCATGGTCTACCTGTACCGATGCAGATGTATATGCAACAGTGGTCTACTGATGTGCCCTGCAGCCTTACCTGCATGCTCCTCAGCCGGTGTGTGTGGATGGCACCCAACTCCACAAATGTGTCAGGTGGTTGGTGGCTGGCCGGATGGGCAGGTGCCACAAGGCTGGCCAGGAGCTCCTCACATGTGTCGGGGGAATAGATGGCATGGCCCACCCTGTGGTGAGGTGATCCCCCTGGACTGCAGCAGCATGCCAATGGGCATTGCAAAGCAGGTCAGAACAATGATGCCAGACCTGCTCATAACTGTGGTTGTGCAGTCCAAAATCATTGACCCTGTGGACTAGGTCATTCCACAGGGTGGTCCACTCCTGCTGATCATGGGCAGCCGGCCAAACAAGATTGCATAGTGCTGTATGAGTCCATTAAGCAGGATTTCATTTTCAGCTGCTGTGTAGGCTGACAGCCTTCCATGAGACATCATGCCTGAAAGACATAAAAATGGACACAGGTGTGAGCAAGTCATGCAACAAGGTTACCACAGTTCTTAATACACATCACTGTCACCCCACCACCATATCAGCAACAACAAACTGTACACACAACTCAATAGGTATGGCTACAACATACCTGCCAGTGGGGCAGATATTGTACTGTACCACGCTTTGTGCAATGTGTTTGTAGCCTGTGGACACTATCATTGCTGGCCTGTTACAGACTATTCACCTGCATGCCTTTGTCATGGCCACAATGGTTCCATATATGCCTGTGGTATGCATGCTATTTGTTTGCTGCAAATCTGACATTCTGTGTTATTGCGGTTATCTATGCATGCTGTTGGACATGTTCTGGGATTGTGTAGACTATTACTACTGACATATGTTCTATAACAGTGACACAATAGCATGTATATGTACTATTGCCCAGCAGAACCACCTCTCCAAACTCATCTGCCCATGTTACCAGGCCACATCACATGTGTGATCCACCCTGGGGCCTCCTCATGTACTCATCCAGCAATATCGTCAGGTGGAACCAACCCAGGGGAAGTTGTCCTCCCCCGGGGGCACACAGAGACATGTTCCTGTCCCCAGAGGTCAGGTCCAGGGTTTGTTTCATAACGGGCTCCACAGACACATGTAGGATGTGCTCCATCACCTTGAGGTACCCAGTACACATTCACAGGGCCCATATGCTCCTCCTGCTCAGCCTCCAGGCCAGGCACCTTCAGGACGTGGACTGCTGTTGTGAGTAGCAGTGGGTGGGAAGATTATTCCCATTGTGTCCATATTGGGGCCCATGGGGCGTCCACATCACAGACCACACACACCATCCAGGGTGTTTACCCAACACATGTGTCACATACCACCCCTGTAGGCTGTCCTCTATATCTTCCAACCCTGACCACCTTCACAACTATACCTGCAATACTTCCCCATATTCCCATTCCGTAATTCACAGACAAGGGCAATGTGGTCCCAACAAGGGGTTCACATGTGACATACCCATCCATGTTACACACACTGACAGCTGTAGATATCTGTGTGTATTGCTATGTGTGCTGTTTCCTTGCACATAGCATGCAGCACTGTGGTAGTAATATAGGGGACATATATTTGCATACATATATGTTTGTGTGTGTGTTTGTATATATATATATATAGACATGTGCATATAGGTATATATCTCTATATGTGTAGATATATGCAATGTATATATGTGGTCATATATATGTCTACACATGGGTATCTGCATATTTGTGGACATACATGCATGTATATATATATATATATATATATATATATATATATATATATATATATATATATATACATACACATATGCATATCTATATGACGGGTACATTTAGGCATCAGGTCCACAATCTCACAACACCTTCCTGCACTGCTCTGCCTTGCTACAACACAGACAGGTGCCACATATGGACGCAGCCTGACATTATGGGAGTATATGTAGGGCCAGATTGCAAGTAACCGTATTACACACCTATGGCATTCCTGCAATCTACAATGCAGGTTAACCTGAGTATCCTGTAAGAGGTGGGCTATGGAACCCATGTGTCCATCATAATGGCATTACTTCCACCACCAGCTATTGCCCATGTAATATACATACTTCCCATTAGACAACACACACTATGATGGCTAACATCGTATCAGTCAGTGCTGCTCTGCACGGTAGATGGGTATGGCCCACTACCCACAGGGATGGACACTATTGTCCTTAGCAGTTGTTCAGCTGAACATCATTACGACAACAACACTTGAATGCACATATAAATCATTCCACATCATCTATCCCATTATTATGGACCAAGTACTATGGTCAATTACATACATATATACTTCACATACCTGTTCTGGGAATGCAGACTCTTCAGGATTTTTTTTCTGTGCCTTATACGGACACACTCTATCTCTCTCTCTCTCTCTCTCTCTCTCTCTCACTCTCAGTCTCTCTCCAGTAAATAGAATGAACTGCTTTGCATAGATTGCAGCATGGAATTTGTAGGTGATGCACATGATCAGGTGATGGCCTCTGCACCGATTAGTGTCCTCCACTTGCTACCTGCATGCAGCATGCTGTGTAGTATTTCCAATTACCACTGTCATGGCAACCAACTATTATAGATCCATACATCTTGTGGGCGTGGTCCCTTTACCTTTCCTGTATGATGTACATCCTTCCTGTGCGTGGGCAGCAGTGTTACAGACAGCAGGTAGCAATACCTCTTACAGGAGAACCTGCACACTCAGGCCAGCTACATATTTGTAGGAGGTTCCAGAACTACAGACAGTGTGTGAGTAATGTTGTTGTATGCATTGTATAGCACTGGTGTTACAGGGTCTGTGTGTACATACTAGTTTAACTTGGAATGCAGTCTATCTGCATACCTCTCAACTCTGGGCCTATCCTTTTAATGGCCAGAGGTGTGCCTATTATGTTTTGTCTGTCCACCACACAGGACGTGTGTCAGATATATCATTGACAGTGTGTGTGTTGAGTGCTATCAGTACATGGCTATATCCATTTCTGTTTCTGACTTCATATTCCTGACTAAGGGTATGTTGCAGACTATCCTGTAACACCAGCAACTGGCTTAGTGTATGACAACAATTTTACACATATGGGCCTGTGTTCCAGCCTCTGTCTTCCACCTACATACCAGGCTTTGTCCATATGACATGCTGTCAGGGGTTGTTATGTAGTGGACTGTGAGTATGTCATGCTGCCATCCCTGCCATCAGTCCACTGCTGTTGTGTCTCCCACACATACTGTGGGGTTGGGTCCATATATGTGTGGGCTTTACCTACACAATACATGTGTGCCCTTATGAACTCCAGAGACCAGTGTATGTAGCAGTGGTATATGGCCCTGCATTATTGAGTCTAGGAGGGGGATGCTCCATAACTAACCTAGGCTGTCACAACCTGTGGGGGCATCAGGGGTAAGCTTAGGGGATCTGGATGTACATTACCATACAATTCACTTTGGGTAAATGCAGGCCTACTGCCTCCTGCCATACAGACTGTTCTGTTTATCAGTGTAATTGTGATGGTGTCAGTTATGCCTTGTTATGTAACAGATACATTCCATTGTGTCAACTGAGGACTTTACCCCCTAGGGATTGTGTACAGAGTGTAGATAGAGGCTGCTGGACTATACATCTGTATTATTTACTGTTGATTGTTTGGTATCCTGTGGCCCAGTCTGTCTTTACTATTGTACTACGTGAAGGCCTCTGCCTGGACAGCAACATATGTAAACCTTTCCAGACTACTGTATTAGTATAACTGTTTCACATTTGCATTACTCTGTTTATATGGATGTCAGTGTCTAAACAGCTATATGACATGGCATATACAACTGTAATAGTACACAAATAAAGCTTTTCCATGTATGCAAACCTGTCTGTGGTGTTATATTCTTTGACCTCTCTGGGTATATGTTGCAGGCAACAATTGTCATTTGCATGGGTGGCTCATACAGTTTCCAGTTGGTAAGATGGTAACTGTAGGCATAGTGGTTGTTCTGTATTGTGTGCAGCTTCTACATATGTATCTTCCTATACATATCTGTGTGTGTGTATGTGTAGTTACATATCTATCTATATATATATATATATATATATATATATATATATATATATATATATATGTATATATATATATATATATATATATATATATATATATACATATATATGTATATATATATATATATATATATATATATACATATATATACGTGCTTGTATATTTGTAGCTGCATATATGTGTCTGTGTATATGTATCCTATGGATGTTGATTGCTTCCACATTGTACATTCCCTATGGTAGCCAGATTGTACTGCATGATATATTACTGATACCAGCCAGACATCATGCAGGTGGGATGGAGTACTGTTAACATCTTGCGCCCATGTTGTGTCAGATCCTGGTTATGGCATCTGCAACAGTTGGTAGTGTATTGCAGGGCAGATATGTTTGGCTGTGGGGGGGATATCTATTCGTACAAGATGTATGTTGTTTGGGCCCCCTAAACTCCATTAACGGTGCATGTGGATATATATGTTTTTATGTTAACATTTTTATCTACAGATGTATGTCTGTATATACCTATATATATATATATATATATATATATATATATATATATATATATATATATATAGATATATATATATATATATATATATATATATATATATATATATATATATATATGCTTACATATATATATATATATATATATATATATATATATATATATATATATATATACATATAAATATATATATATATATATATATATATATATATATATATATATATATATACATATAGATGTAGACATATATATCTATAGACATATGCATATATGTTTACTTAATATATTTTCTTTTCTTACCAATGTATAACTGACATTGTCTTTTTACCCATGTTCTATGTCTTCTTTTACCTGGAGTGTTTTTATTAATTTCTTGTTATATTACTATGCTCAGCATACATGATGCAACCTGTTTTGTGTATTATGCTGGATGTATTGTATTTGTATAACTTGATGTTGGAGCTTTTCTCCCCGGGCCTCCGCTGAAAATGGACCTGGTCCAGTCGGAATTTCCCGTTTAACAAATGTAAAATAAAATAAAATAAATATATATATATATATATATATATATATATATATATATATATATATATATACATATATACATATGTATATATCTATTTAGATATAAATATATGTGCACACATACATACATCTGCATGTTTAAATACATTTCCTGTACTGCTGAGTTACTGAGCTGGATGATATGTTTTTGAAAACATGACAATTATGTGTGATTGTCATGGCTTAGTGGTAAATTACTTTGGCTATGGTATGCAGGGTCTTGGGGTCGAGCCTTGCAGAGGCTGTTTATTTTGTATTTAAAGGTACTTCTAGTTTACCACCACAGTTAAATTTTAAAAGGAAAAGTTGTTTTAACCCACCCTTACACCTTACAATATCTACATTTGATAAGATTTGTACACAGGAGATTTACAAGTCCTACTATAATTTAAAATGTAAGCAATATAACCTGTCCTTTGAGGAGAGCCAACTTTTAAAAGAACTACAAGGGAATACTAACTTGAGGTTTATGAATCCTGACAATGGGGGAGGTATAGTGATTGTGGGGAGGACAGATTACTCTAATAAAATCTACAGTATGCTACAGGATGATGATAATTATGAGACATCTTCCTTGAATGAGATTAATATTGCTCACAAAAAAATACAATTATGTTTGGAAGATTCACTTTTACAAGGTGTTATTAATGAGGAAGTTTTTGAATTTTTTTGTGCTGACCATCCTAGAATTCTGATTATGTTCGGGATACCGAAAACCCACAAAAATATCACCAACCCCCTTACAGGTTAATTATTAGTTGTGAAAACAGTATGACTTATCCCTTGGGTATCTTTGTAGAAAGGTAGAAAGGGTAGTAAGGGACAATTTGAATAACATCAATTACATCCTGTATGATTTTTGGGATTTTTTAATTAGGATTAAAAGTGAATATTATAATGAGAATAACACTTTTGCTACTATTGATGTCGTAGACTTGTTCACTTCGATTCCCCACTATGAGCGGTTGACTTTTTTTCTACAAGGCCCTCTTGGAAGTATGTGACTTAAGTAATAATCTTCTAAATTTTGTTATGGTCCTTATGGACATTATTTTAAAAAAATATTTTTTCACATTTGAGGGTGAATTTTTTAAACAGAATAAAGGGGTGGCCATGGGTATAAGTTGTGCCCCCCCTTTTGCAAACTTAGTAATGTACAGATGGGAAAAAGAACATATTTTTAATAGTAAATTCCCAGATCAATGATGGACCTACCTACACTTCCTGGATGACATATTTATTTTGTGGAAAAAGGTGGGGAAATTATGGATTTTTTTGATTATATTAATGGAGTATGTAATTATTTTAAATTTACTAGTACCCTTAGTAAGGATTCCATTAATTATTTGAATGTAACTGTTGCTTTGGACAGGGAAAAAAAGGTTTCACATCCAGAGTATACAGGAAGCCAACTTTCTTGAATGACTATTTGGAATATAATAGTAGTCACCTGGGTTACACAAAGAGAAATATTGTAAAAGGGCAGATGGTAAGGTTAGTCAGAATGTGTTCAAGTCAAGAGATTTGTAAGAGGGAAATTGCTACCTTGGTAAACCTCTTTACAGAAAGAGGCTACCCAACACAAATGCTACATCCCATATATGAGGAAGTTATGAATGAATGGGGAAAAAGATTTAAACCTTTATTAGGAATAACAACTGAACCTATAGAGAACCCTGAGGTCCAGAAGAGGGACAAAAATTACAGTCAAGCATTAATATTAACATTTGGTGAACTGAGTAAGGAAATTAAACAGATAGTGAGAAGGAATTGGGTCATGTTTAAAAGTACGGACAACCTTAAGGATTTTATAGCTAAAGAACATGCGTTTGTATTTAAAACTAATTATAATTTAAAATTTTTATTGGAACACCCTATCCATTCAAGTGGTCTACCAAGAGGGACTAGGAACTGTGGATCATGTGCCTACTGTCCATACATTTTGAGTGTTGATTACATAGAAACAGGGTCCCCTAGAAGATGGATCTAAGGGGTTAGTGTATGTGGCAGTTTGTCAGAACTGTCAACAGTTCTATGTAGGTAAAACTGAAAGGGCTCTCCATAGAAGGATGTATAAACACCTCTACACTATTAGATGTGAAAATGAGAATAATGCCCTATATAGGCACATGAAGGGGAACGTATTATGTAAAACTTTTCGCTTTGGGATTTTAGAAACTGTAGGCAGTGATTTGAGTGGAGGGAATTGGAAGAACAGACTTGAGAGGGAAGAGTTAATGTGGCAGTTTTGACTAAATTCCACCCACCCCCTGGTATAAATGAGTCATGTAGTCTCATGCCACTATTGAAGTACAAGGCATTAAAGCTTTAGAAGACATTTTTTTATCAAAAAAGATTTTTAAACAAGGTAGTTATATATAAAATGCGAATTATAGTTTTGTAATATTGTATTATTGCATATTTAAACATTTGGAAATGTTTTTATATATTTTTTATGTAATTAATAAGATGGCTCTAAACTTATTTAAAAGCATTTTTAACTTTTGCCCTTATAAGGACTTCCTTACATTTTGGCTCTTAATTGGCAATCAACTTTATTTGTTCATCAGGGACTATTTAAGTATGGTATTGATGTATTTTAATTTGTTCTGAAGAAGTCTTAGGTTACAAGAGGAAAGCACGCTTGACTACTGGTTTGGATTATTGGATTATTGTAATAAATCAACTTTTTATCTACCTTGGAGGTTGCTGCAACACTTTTTTCTTACTGTTTCCACAGGAATTGCTTTGTTTGTTCATTGGTTGAAGTTTGGCAAGTTCCTACCTGTTTTATTGTTCTTCATGGTTACTTTTATTTACATACAAAGTATATGAGACTCTTCCTGCCATATTCTGCAGTGTATGCTGTACTTGCCTTAAACAATACAGGTATTATACTGTCAATTACCTTACTAATGCTTTTACATTTATTTCCTATGACAGTACATGCAAAAGTATTACTGACCTGCCTCGCGTCACAAACTTTGCAGGCAACAGCCATGGGCCTCCTGGTTCGGGGCCCACTCACTTGCCGCTCTAAAGGACATAAAAGGAATATTTAGCCATACCTATCCATAAAACACATGAGCTGGCAATTATTACACACATAGTGGAGTGATACTTACACACAGCTGGGACAGCCCCTGCCATCCTAGCCTCTTGGATCCACTGATACAAGAGGTCCCCCTTATGCCGCTTCAGGTCGGCATAGTGATGCCTGACCTGCTCACCAGTTCGGGGTATGCCAGTGGCACTGGTGAGGTCACGGGCAAGACGGTCTCAGGCTTCCATCTTATATTGGGAATCCTGGTACTGGTACTGCAGCAGTCTCTGCTCATGGTCTTTGACAAGGAGTCCTGCCATGACTCTGGACTCCTGGATGCCCCAGTGCTGTGCCCAGAAGTGCACTCCCTCTCCCCTTTCTGCCATGGTGCCTGCAAGGGCAAGCCACAATCAGTTATGAGATGTATTCCTGCCTGTGGGGTTTAAATATGGCTGACTTCCCACACTTTGCCATGATTGGCCAATTTTGAAAAGGCTAAGCTAAGGGCAAACCTGCTTACCTAAGGTTGGCATTGTTTAAAGCGGTATACCACTGGGCATATTGAGTTAGCTGGCATACACATTGCTTACACCAACTAAGCTGGCCTGTGCAATTTGCATTATATTTTCTTTTTGTCATTGATTTATTATTCATTACATCTTATATATAAGTCTTTTATCCATGATTCATGTGTACATACACTGTATGGGGTCCTTGTGTTTAATTGGGGACTTCAACACTCTATTACAATTACACCTCACATCTGGGATTACTGCTGTACTCCAATTCACATATTTATGTTATATAGTGGGTAATAGAACATTTGACTGTATACTGATTCCTTTCACATGTTCAGTTTTATTTTACTATAGTAAGGATTTGTTTGGTGATACCTCATTCATACATACTGCTGTGATGGCTTGGTGGTTAACTACTGTGACTATAGTGTATAGGGTCCTGCAAGGCTGTTTATTTTGTTGCTGGGCAGAACAATGGCCTTTGGATACAGAGTGATTAAGGCACTTTTAAGCAGTTGTAAGCAGGTTTGCACAAGGGTTAGCCCTGATAACCTCCGGTTAATGATGCTTACAGAGTGCTAGCTTCAGTATTGCTTAACCTGTGTGCACATTGCTTACCCCATGCACTAATGGGCTTAAACTCGCTTACTAGTGCTTACATAAGCTTACTACTGCTTAATAGTGCTTACATTTGCTTCCTAATGTTTACTACCACTTACAACTGCACTGATTTAGACACTAATTTCTAATGGTTCTTGGGAAGGTGGAGGATTTGGAAGCTGTATGGGGTTATCATTCATTACACATTTTACATTCCATTTGTATCCATGATTCCTGTGTACATATACTGTATGGGGCACATGTGATTATCTGTGGACTTTGCAACATTATGCCACTGACACCTCACATCTGAATTAAATGCAGTACTCCAGTTCACAAATATATGTTATTTAGTAGGTTATGCAACTAAAATATTGGTCATAATGTGATTTGACATGAAAAATGTAATGTACTGTAGTGGAACACAAACCAGGAATGCCTGCTCATAAGGTGAATGCTCTGCCCACTGCACTATTGCTATACTGCTTCATTTGCATATATCTTCCTTGTTATCATCTTCAGCCATTTAAGCTGCATTAACCATAGCTAAGCGATGGGCAAACCTGCGCACCTATGGTTAGATTTAATCGGATTCACAAAAAGAAATGGTATGTTTATTTTGTTTGTATTTACTATTGCTGTTGTACACATAGGGGGATGTTACTGGGGGTATGTGGACACCTATGAGCAGTCTCGCTCATTCTTTTTGGCTTTCTGCTGTTCTTCATTGCGGGGCATGTATATTCTAAGAGCTCTGGTCTCAGACACACTCCCTGCACTCTTACACACTCCGTGTAAGATTTGGAGCTCAGGCAATGCGCCTTCATTAATATGCACGGTGTGCTGCCTTCCTGCTCCTAAATGATCGCTTCTGTGCAGGACTAAGCTAGTCCTGCACGGAAGATTAGTAAATCCGGGGGGTGCTCTTTAATATAGAAGTTAATGATATCATAAAACATGTTGAAAGTAATGTTCAGTAAGGATTACACATTTATGTCAGAGTCTGCTTGTAGTAGAGGTAAAACTTAAGTTAAATATAGTTATTCCCTGAACTGTGTTAATTATAGCACAGAAGCCAAAAATATTAAATCATCCACAAGCAACCCAAGTACCATGACTGCTGATTAGGCAATGGTGGTAAGGGGAAAATCTTTGTTTTTTTTAATCTGGTATGCAGGATACTGACATCGCTAGTTTGATTTTGCATTAGTTCTTACACTTTATTTGTATCTGACTAGTCAGTTAACACCTGAATCTATTTATATGACGTTGTATTGTTTACTTGGCCAATGTCTGCCTATTTAGCAAGCCATACAAGGATAAGAATTTCATTTTTTATCAACTTTTAAGTTTCAGTCAGATCCTTATGTTCTTTATGTATCATAGATGATGAACAGTAGATCAGTATAATATTATATTAATTACTATTTCTATTAGTTATTGTATGATTTAATTTTCTAGCTCCAAATTGTCTTCTTGCTTTCTTCCTTTGAAGTGCATTTAGCAATAAATGAGACATGAGTCTATCCAATAAGATGTGTGGCAGTGGAACTAGGTATATTCCATAGTTTGTGATCTACATTTTGATCTTTGAACCATTTTTTATTAAAGATACAGAACTCATTGCCTTTAAAGTCACATTTTCCTTTTAAATTGAAGAGGACTAATAATGGCAGTATTAGGTTGTAAACTTTTCAGTTCTTTGCACACACTACTTCAAGAGAAAGATAAAACCCATCATGTAAAACACATTCCAGCTACATGCATGTCACTCTGTATTCACAGGTGCTAAACGTTTTGCCACTAGTACAATATTATATCACAGGTAATGAACCACCTACCAGTGGCAAAATGTTTTAAGCCATAGACTGAATGCCACAGTTTTTTTGTGATAACTAAATGCAGATTTGCTATGAGGATGTGTGTTCCTATTCCTTTTGGGATATTTGATAACCTCACCAATTTCTACTACATATCCAAAAGGGAGAAATTAATTACATTTCTAGTGTCAGCATGAACAATGAATATGCCATAATTCAACACAGTTCTAAGAGGCATGTTAATGTTACATTAACATAGCAATACCATCTTTCCTTGTAGCAAGAGGTGAAGAATTATGCTATGGTACTCAGCTTTTAAGAAAGACAGGAAGTTTTGGTGTGTCACATTTGATCATACCAACAGACAATAATAAGAAAATGGAAAGAGAGGGAGTCATTTTTCTGTACACATAGGAGTAATTCTGTTTTATATGTCAAAACAGCATTCCTTTTTCAAAATACTGCTGTTAATCCAAATGGTGCTACAAATCATTATTTGATTATGCCAAATTAATCTTTTGATCCACTGACAAATCTACTGTAAAAAGGAAAATAAAACTAGAGTAAACAATAGATCTTAAGACCCTCAAGTCAATGAAAATATTAGGATTTTGAATAAATTGGCAAAATATTATTAGGCTTATTAAGGTATGGAATGAGCTCAGTTTGGCATTTGAATCCAGGGACAATTATACATCCTCCTTTACTTATGTTAGGAAACTAAACAGGCAGCACTCAGTAATATTACAAAATAGCATAACCTGATTGGACCTGGTGGACATTGCAATATACTATTACATTTAGTGCAAATTTCACTCCAAACCTCAATGATCTCCATATCTCTGAAATGCACCATCATCGCTAAAGAATATGTACTGAAAGTGGTGTCCAGGACTAAGGACAGTTCCTCCATGGGACCAGATAACATGCTGCACTGTTTGCTAAATAATATTAAATTTGGCCTGAAGGAAAATCTGCATATGCTAGTTAACCTGAGCCTATATATAGGCTCAGCACTTGAAGAATGGTATATATCACTGATGAGACCTCTCTGTAAAAGTAGCTGTGCTGTTGGTCCTAGAAATTACAGCCTATCAGCCTGATGATTCTCATTTGTAAGGCCATGGAATATATCATAACAGACTTGATTAACATAGACATTAAAAATCTCATCAAGCTAGATCCACAGCAATTTTGTTTTGTAAAAGGCAATTCTTATATAAAGCTATTGGTATACTTCCTTAAAAAGGTAACACATGCTGTTGACACATTTTCCACACAGCCTTCCTTGAATTGTCCAAGTCATTTGAAACCTCCCCCATGGTAGCATCATTAATAAAGTAAATGCATTACAAATAGCCCCTTATGAGGTAAAATGGACAGCAAATTGTCTAAAAGACAGAAACTACATGGTGCAAGTAGCAGGGCCAACATCAGAGATCATGAAAAAGGTGAGTGGAGTCCCTCAGGGCTTGGTGCTGAGATTACTTCTGTTCATTATTTACTTCTATCACCTACAAACTAAAAACAAAGATCTATAACTAACCACATTTGTAGATACATATTTGCTAAGTGGGAGTCATTGTTAAATGCCACTCAGAAGATCTCCAGCAGGTATTTAAAACAGACTTAAACTAAATGCCAAAAACTGCAATATTGTAGCACTTGGTAGAATAAAATCTCTCAGCATAAAGTGTTGATATTAATCCACCTCAAACTGAAAATGCTTTTAGAGATCTGGGAACATGGTTTGATAATTCCTTCTCCTTTCATCACCACGTATCATTGACTGGCAGGAAATCCTTCTCCCATTGACTCCATTCTTGTCTTCCAGCAGAGATCATTTTCAGGCCTGGAAGTATGGATGAGCTGGGACCAGCCTCCCTCACTCCAAAATGGACATGACCATCTTGCTTGCCACTGCCATCAAACACCTGAGGTGCTAGGCAAAATCAGGTCACTATGATAATAGTCAAACCTTTATCCCTCTGTGCCATCAGCATGGCTTTCTTTGGTCTTCATATAGTACCAGCTTCATAAGATAACAACTAAATATGGAAAGGAGCACCCTTCCATACTGTTTGTACAAGTACTAATATGGCAGTGAGGAAAAATAATAACCTTTCATTATGTTTACCTTCAAGTAATCAACATTAGAAGTACTGATTGTGCCACATGTAGAAACATCCATCAAAGATGCATTGAATGGCTGCTGCCTACTCTTTTCTTTGTGACATCACATTATATAAGAAAGGAAGTGGTAAACATTAAATAAGGAAAAAAAGATAAACTGTTTAACTAAAATGTGTCTGTAAACATATCATCTATACATTTTGATAAGTATGTTTATCCAGTACATTGTATACTAGGTTTATGCAACACCCAAAAACGAACTCACATGATGGAACCATAATATTAACAAGCTCTATAATAAAAGTAAATCCTTTTGACCAAAAGTAAGAAGAGTAATTCCTAAAATGTTACAGCCCTTGCCACTGAAATAAACAAATAACTCAGGAGCACAGTAAAATTCACTAAAGCCAAAATAGCTATCCAAGCCAAACACAAACACAAGGCATTTTTTTATGTTTGCAAGCTCCAAAGCCCAATGTGTTGATCTGATTGTGGACAATGTTAGCTACACTAAGGTTGAAGATATAGTGACTTACTGGCCAACACAATTAGCTGTAATTTTACCCTTCTGTCCCCTCTGTCTGTCCCTGAAGATAAACCTGACACTAGCTTGCCTTCAGCTGTCATCAAGATCAAGTCCTAAAAGTGCTATCAAAAGCTAAAAATGCTGCCTCAGTGGGTCCTGACAATATCCCTGGATACATCTTAAACAGAATAAAGTACAGTTTAGTCACACCCGTAACAACACTACTCAGTCTCAACCCCCATACAAGATTTGTATCAAGTGAATGGACAACAGCTACAGTCAGTCCACTGCACAAGGGAGGACCTTCCACAGACCCAAGCAATTAGAGATCCATAAAGCTGACCAGCCTCATAGGTAAAGCCATGAAAAGACTTATCAGGGAAGTAACCAGTTAGGATATAAGGAACTTCCAAACTCTGGACCTGTCTCAGTTTGAATTCATCGAGGGTAGGTCATGCTTACTTAACCTAGTAGATTTTTTAAAAAGGTCACCAAAGCAATGGATGAAGGCAAAATGGTACGCACCATATACCTCAACCTGACTAAAGCTTTTGACACAATTCTCTAATGAAGCATAGTAGAGAAGCAAAATAAACTGGGAATAAACCCCATTCCATATTTAGTTGTTTTCTCATGGAGTTGGTACTATATAAAACCAAAGAAAGCCATGTTGTTTGGCATAGAGGGATAAAGGTTTGACTATTATCCAGCTGATCTATTCTGACTAGCATCTGGAGTGAGGGGGTTGGTCCCTGCTGGTCTATGCTTCTAGGCTCAGAAATGATCTCTGCTGGAAATCAAGAATGGAGTTGAAGGTGTGGAGTGCCAGGGAAAAGATGATCTAGGTATGAACACCTACTTTGCTGATGATAGCCTTGATGGCTGCATACAGAAAGCACAACACAAGTCTTAGCAGGGCATGATTGTCCCACTGGAGATTTAATTGCCCATGTCACCATAAAAGGATGAGTCATGGTTTTTAATCCAAAATATTCACAATGGCAGGATATTAGTATGAGCACCAAACACTCCCACGTCTGTCTAGATAACGGCCCTTCCATTCTCATCCTAGCAAATCTGGAAGAAGAACTTGCACTCCTAGGGAACACATGATTGAGTCCAATATTGTCATGGATTGATGATCAGCAAGGCAGATGGTGAAGTAGTATATAGAAGAAAAAGAGCAAAAAGCATTCAGAATGCATCTGTATCTACACATGCATTCCAGTGATTTAGTTTTTCAGCAGCACAGCACCTGTAAAATGCTGCAAAAAACTGATGTTATGGCATCTTAGAGTATATGTAAGTGATGTATCTAGAGACCTTCGATCTCTGGCCTCATGAAAAAAAAGAAGACTGCTGTCAGTGGTTAGAGACAACAAAAGCTACTCTGGATGAAATATACACAAAATGTCCACAGACTGTAAATCATGCAGAAAATAGCACTTTTGCAGTAAAGCAGTGGCTTAAAATATCTGCAGTCTCCAGTACCAGATGCACCAAAAGTTGGAAGACAGGATATGGCCACTTGCCATACCTCGCAGCTATCCAGAGTTTTGCAGAATGTCCATAGGTTCATAGGTAGGTACTAGGCTATCTGCCCAAAGGCATTTATAAGCTTAGCCAGAATGTGTTGGCTTTCACTGCCCCCTAAGATTAGTTTCCTGTGCCTCTGTCCAGCACAGCCACTGAAGTGATCCCCAGGGTAAACTTCCTCATATTTTTGTTTTGTTTCTCATAGAATTTGTAGTTTTCTGGCAACTCACTGAGGACTGAAGTCACTAAATAATGATATACGTTTGAGTTTCATATTTCATATCTTCAGAAAATGCACACAAAACCTGTTATTCTAGCTACTTTCAAAGTTTAAAAGAGCAATATCTAAAATTTGTCCCTATTTTTGGGCCTTTGTCCTCCTGTTATTTCAGACTTTGTCCAGATTTCTTGCATTAAGAAGTTGAGCAGTATGCCAGTTACTCTATACACATGGGAAGAGGTATTTTCTTAGATGATAAGTGTGCTGTTCAAGCATCCATGGCCCTACTATTCCTTTGGTACGAAACTTCATCCACGTTGAAAAAAACAATAGTCACTACTAGTGTGAAACTGCCAACTAGTACAGTACCTGCCCAAGACAGCAGGAATCTTGTACTATATATTCCATTTTTATGTGTCTTCAAAGGAAGTATGTCATGACAAGTGTTCTTAATTTATTGTCTGTACAATAGCTCACTTATATCACACCAAACACTGAAAATATGCTGATAGTACTAATGCATTTGTACATGCTCTATGTGGGGACATTAATCTCCTTGGAATTTTCCCTGAGATTGGCTGTAGGGTCAGTGGAACTACTCAGCTAACATAATTCAGCTGTATGAATAGTTATTCACTACCCTGGAAATGAATACTTAGGACTTGCCATAGCCCAGAGCATTGTTTATTTTGTGGAAAGATGGCATTCTTCTAGATGTAGTTCCTGACTGCATGCTTTGTAGAAAGTGACTCATTGTGGATCAGAACTGGTGACCACACACCACACATAATCTATTTCTGTCAGTGAACAGGTTTTTTATATTATTGTTTATCTGTATTGCAGACTGATGTGAGACTCAGCTTGAATGCATAACTATTTCTGTGGGTGAATGAGTCCAATAACTAGTTTCATCAGTGAACAAATAGTCTTATAACACAAACAATGTTGAATGGTGTTGTGCAACACATAACCTTACCTCTGAAATTTTTCTGAGGGTTATTGTGTATCCTGGTCTGCAAAACTTTATAACTTGTATGTTTGATATAATTCATGATGAAAAGATTCAAGTGAAAGACAAGTATTCTATTATCTGAATTTGAGAAGTGTATCTTCTCTGCCTGATAGTGTACATTACTGAAGAAACTGCTTTTATCTGCTATGTATGAGAAACCTTGTCCTTATTCTAATTAGCTTTAAAATTTGCTAAAGGAAGGTTGCTGACAGCTTGCAAATAAATCTCATTTTATTTGTGAAGTTTATGGCAGCCTAGAAATGCACAAATACAGCCGCAGCTCTAAGTAGCTCAGCTCTAAGTAAACAAAGCTGATTTGGTTAGAGGCGGAGGACTTTATTTGACATTTTCTGGCTACATATTTAATAACTGCTATTTCTTAAACTATCATAATTATTCTACAATGATATATTAAAGACAAGTACTCATGTACAGACCTTCTTGTTAGCCTTTGACTGTTTTCGGTGATTGGGTTGTGGAATGTTTCTGCCCATGCCACTGTCACCCAACCCTAGGGTAGAATATTTATATACTCAGACAAATTGACATCACTTCTTGTTAACTATATTTCACTAAGTTATCTGTGCTGAAATATATGGATATACAAACTCCTAATAAGCATTGTATGACAAGTCAGCATGCCTCCACACTTGCAAAACTTGAAATTGGGTGCAGAACTAAGTGTGACAGTTATTATTTTAATGCAGGTTTCCCTTACCTCTAGAGGTAGGACAAAGTTGCAAATGGTGGTGTAGTCTGCTACAGAAGCACACATAAAAAATGAAATTAATGCTACTTGAAGTTTCAGGTATCGATAGTGATAGTTCATATTTTAATACACTTTGAAAAGGATTCATGAATGTTTGCTCATCATGCTAAGCTCAGGTGCATGGCGAGCAGTGACAGAAGGCAGTTTGTGATTCAGGAAACAGCTGTACATGTCACAGACAATTGCAAAACAAAGGCTAACAGCCAAATATTCTGATGAGCATGTAAACAGCTCAGGCTCATGTTAATGAAGACGATAATCATGGTGGAGCTTTAGCCATAAATTCCAACACGTTGTAGTACAGCTGCAGGAAAACTCTGAAAAGTTTAAAGGATTGTTACAGTCATTATAAATCTGTATGTGCAGCAGGCTCTCATACAAAGAGCTGATGCTGTTGCCAGACACAGAAGGGGGTTTACAGGCATCTGCCTCAAGAATACTCCACCAGTTCCTCAATTCAATGCTGAAACATGTGGTGGAGAAAATTAGGTTCCACGTACCCCAGAGGAAACAATAGATCATAAACTGTACCCACACTGAAATAAAAGCCCCACCTGGTGAACTGGGAAGGAGGTATATAAACAGAAAAGGTAATTACTACATCAACTGTTGGGTGACCTGCTATGGACAAGGTATCATCTATAATGTGTATGCAGACCACCCTGGCAATTTCCATGATTCCCACATATGGCACACCTGTCACCTGTACTCACGGTTTTCAAGAGGAAACTTTCCACAAGGACATTAATGAGGGAATTCAGAAAATGCACTAGAACATTGGCTTCGCAGTCATACAAGAATCCCACTCAACCCTACTGAACAAAGTTACAAAACTAAATATGCACAGACAAGAAATGTTATAGACAGAGTATTTGGTCTGCTCAGATTATGGTTATGCTGTCTAGACACATCTGGAAATACCCTGCAATATGACATCATCACCTCTGCCAAAATGTTGACTTTCTGTGACATCTTATAAAACATTACACTCATTAAGAAGTTGCAGAAGGGTGCCTTGGGAATGGGACCACAATTCTCAGCACTGAAGGCAGGCCAGCTGGCTTAGATGTAAGGTGAATGAAAAATATGCAGCTGGAGACAATCACAGCAGATGGAGGCATGCACAATATGCCATTTTACTGACTAAGAGGAAATGAATAACACACATTCTCACTCACCACTTACTAAAAATTAACTGAGTACTTATAGACAGAGACATTGATCTATACAAACAAAGCAGACTATGCTTACCTATGCAATGGGTGGCTACTGTGAGTATCAGACATAGGCAACCCCAGTATACAATGTTCTCCGTGATAGTTACAAAGGTGTGTGGTGAACTAGTAATGAACAAATAATGTTTATCTTTTATGTTTATGTATTGTACTTCAGTAAATAACAGCAATGATTATCCATACAGGAATGTCACAATTACTATCTATGACTGTTATATGCACTAAATGCATTAAAATGGAACACAGATGTTTAACTTGCATATGCATTATGTTTCCTCCCTGTGCATCTAGCCCTATATCAAACAAACCACAGGGGATAGAACAATGTTAAGATAATCTGCACAGGTACATGATCAAGCATACAGGCATATTTATACAACCTTAACACTACAAACAAAAAGAGTGTTAATTAATACACAGATGACAATTGCAATCCAACAGTACTATGAACAAACGCATTTGCAAAACAATGTGCATTCCATGCTCACTATTGTGCATCAGACATAAGCAGCCCAAGTAAGACACACCAGTAAGGGTCAGGACAATCTCAGTATCATCTGCACAAAGTTTGAACAAGTGATTCTACATAAGTAATATTACTTTACTACTATTACTACTATTATTGATACTACTACAACTGCCACAAATATTACTACTACTATCATTACTACTACTGCTACTATCACTGCTTCTGCTACTGCTACTACTACAGTTGCCCCTACGATTACTACTATTGCTACTAATACTACTAGTGCTCCTGCTACTACTGCTATTACTACTGCTGCTACTTCTGCTATTACCTTTATAGCTGCTACTCCTGCTACTACTAGTACTACTGCTACTACCACTACAACTATGACCACTATAACTAATAACTCCATTAAAATAAAGCAGAACGAACAAAACTGAAAATGATTACATATCCTGATGAAAACATGACATTTCGCTAAACAAGAATTAGGTGTGTATCATATATAGGCAACCGAAAATCACAGAATTGTGCAAAGATAGGGAACACTCATAATCATCTGCACAGCAAGTGTGTGTGTGTGTGTGTGTGTGTGTGTGTGTGTGTGTGTGTGTGTGTGTGTGTGTGTGTGTGTGTGTGTGTGTGTGTGTGTGTCTAAGATGAAGGTCAGAGTCAGCATGCATTGTCATGGTCAATATCTCCAGATGTAATGAATTCAATTTTGAAGAATGTTTTATGTGTGTGAGAGGTGCCATGGTCAGCATGAAGTGTATCGTGTGTGGATGTGCAGGGGCACAGGTACAACATTTGTGCTAGCAACCTGGGCAGGTGTGTGCCATGCATGGGAGAGGATCCACTTCATCTTATTGCCCCTGACCATGTGAACTATCTCTACCAGGAGTTGTACTTCTAGTTCTATGAACCTGGCTAGAAGTCATGGCGTTGCCTGAATTTGAATGATGTCTGCTGACCACAGTGGATTTATTACCACTGTGGGTACAGGATCTGGCATGTCCATGACCACATCAGCTAACATCTGATAATTTACCGGCTGTGCCTCATGGATGCAGCCCCTCCTCCAGCAGGCATTTATTCTATTCAAGGAGTTACACATACAGTTCATGCAGTCTTGTTGCATCAAAGTACACAACATGAAGTACTATGTCCTGAGGCCCTGTTGTAACTTGCCTGTGACTCCATGATAGCCCTGTACATATGCTAAGTGGCAGTTATTGACACACCAACATCAGGGGGAGGGTAGTAAGTATACCTTTTCTTTGCACCTCTACCAATAAACCTATGTGGTACCCTCATAAAGGCTAATGTGAGATTCTGCCAGTTGAGGAAACTAAACTACCTTGATCAACCATGTCACCATTGACCTGTCCACTCTTAGATGGCTCTGTGTCATGAGTATGCATAGCCTTAATGACTGTGTCCAGACTGCAGGGAGGAGATGTAGGTGCCACACCCTCTGTGTCAGACATACCTTCTGCAATACCAGACTGCGCCTGTTCATCACCACCATCCTCATCAGAGCTATCAATCCTCTATCATCAGGTAGAAGGAGGTCCATGATAGTAATATCTGTCTATATATCTAATATCCATACACACACACAAAACACAACACGCATAATATAGATATAAAGGGCATGCCTGGAGCATCACTAGTTCACTAGTTTAAATCATCCAGTTATCCTCCTCCTGTGCTCCAGTATCAGTAAGAGCCCTGTGGAATTCTTCTGAGCTGCCTGGATACCTTACAGCTAGCAGGAGTTCCTTTAATTCAGTGAGTGATGGTTCAGTAAGAGGCACAGCCTAGTAGCTCTTCACTCCCATGCCACAACCTTGGCTCTGTCAGTAGCCTTTTTTGAATTATACTACTGGCCCCATGTCTGATACTATTATCTAATATTTATCGTCTAGCTGGTGGCTTTTCGTCTATATTTGTTTATTAGTTTGGTCGTTGCTTATCATGTCTAGAGTTTGCTTAGACGAAGCAGCCGTACAGCTAGATGACTCCATCGAAGGTACCGAAGGGTCGATTGGGAATTTAACAGCTTTGATTTTGAAATTAACGCAGCATGTGGATATTTTGTATGAGAAACTAAACAAAAACGACGATGGTCGTATGAATAGGCATGGAAAAGAAGCACCAATGCAACCTTCACAGACTAGTTTTGATTTTAACATCACTCCAGTTTGTTTTAGTAACCAGATGGGCAGGAAGGAAGCCACAGGTTTGGACAATGGTGAAAAAGAGAAAGGTGTTTCTGTTAATCAAGGAATGCAGTCGAGTAACTTTGGACTTATGCACAGAGATGGACAGAGAAAATCTGTTCCAATGCTAAATGAGTGGTTGGAATCATCGTTTGTTTTTTCTGGACAATCTAAAGGAGGTAATAATGCTAATAATGATATTGATCATAAATTAAATGACTTTGATATTAAATTAATGAAATGTAGGAAATTGCAACTTGAAAGTGCATATCTGAAAGAGTGCATCAGACTTAACATTATCCCTAAAGGGTTGCACTTATGGCGATACCCTATGGGATTGGTTTATAATTCACCTATGCATATGGAACTGTTGCAGTTGTTCGATCGATGTGGCAAAGATCTTTTGAACATGCTGATTAAATATAATCAGATAGAAATTGATAATCTGATATCTGAACTTGATGAACTTGATAAAATAATTAGAGCAGATGTTTCTTTTGATACAGTTCAATATGACATGATTAGAATATATAATAGTATTGATCAATACATTATCAAATTAAAGAATGCTAAAACAGAAAAATTGAAAGAGACATTAAACAATACGCAAATGGGATAGCATATCCCAGACCTCCAGGTGGATTTAATAAGAAAACCAAAACCTATTCTTTAAATCAAGCTTATAGATCTGACCCTGCAAGAGAAGGCCAATATGAAGGGAATCTACATAATGATTTGGTATATGATGATGAATACCCTGAATTAAGATGCTCTGAAAGGCTTAAAAATAAAATTCCTTATGGTAACCAACAATCGGTGGGGTTTCAAGGTGCCAGGCCCAAAGACAAAAAATGGAGAACATAAGAATGCATAATGGTTTGGATATTGACGAGAATGGACATGAAACGATTATGCAACAATGTAGTAAGAGCCTACATACAAGTTACGACAAGTCATTATGAATAAATCTGGTGACTTTAAAGTTTATAATTTTACTCAAATTGATTTTAATCAGGAAGTTGCGAATTTACTGTCAAAAGGCTTTTCATTTGTTCCGTCTAATACATTTGATGTTACTTCAACTATCATTGATATGAAATTGTTTTTAAGAAAGATTAACTTTTCATTTATGTTTCAGGATTCAATGTATAATGCATCACATAAATTTAATATATCAAGTATATATAATCCCCCCTTGCATCCTAAACTTTTAATGTACGAAAGAATGTGCGAAAGTCAGTTAAGGAATTTAGATAGAATTAATAAAAAAACAAATTATCCCTCAAATGTAAGTAAAGATGAATTAGAAATTTTAAAATGTTTACAGAAAGGGAATATAAGAGTTATGAAACCAGATAAAGGGGGAGGGGCAGTGATTATGGATGTAGATTTTTATAATAACAAAATGGAGTTGATCCTAAATACGGACACTTACGAAAAGGTATCCTTAAATGAGTTGAATTGTGCTTATAGAAAGATTTTTTTACAGATTAATGATATGTTTTTAGATAAATGAATAGATATTAATTTATTTAATTATCTTAATATTCTAACACCCAGGATTCCGGTGTTTTTTGGTAATCCGAAAATGCATAAAAATATAGAAGATCCCCCCATGTGGCCTCTGGTGGATGGTAGAGATTCCATCACGTCAGCATAGGTTCATAGGTTCATAGGTTCATACTAGGCTATCTGCCCGAGGGCATTTATAAGCCTAGCCCATTGTTTTGTGGCTTACGCCACCCCTTTAGTATGGGGAACTATACCCATTATTTTGCTGTGCCTCTGTCGAGCAGTGACACTGAGGTAATTCCTGGGGTATATCTGCGATCTCCCATCCATTGGTCAAGATTTCTCTTGAACAAGGCCAGCGAGGTGCTCTGCCTCACATGTACCGGGATTTTGTTCCACAGCATAGGGAGTCTTTGGGTGATGAATCTATCCCTCCAGCACGTCCTATTAATAGCCGTGTCGAGGTTTAAGTCTCCCGCCCTTGTGGCTCTGATGGATCTAGATTTTTGAGGTGAAGCATATTCATCAAATCTGGGTTTGACATGGCCTTGTATGTTAGGCAAAGGTCACCTCTGAGCAAGCGGTGCGACTGAATAGAGCTGGAGTTCTTTCAGTCGGGCAGCATAGGACAGATTTTGAGACCCTTTATCCTTTTGGTGAGGAACTTTTGTGGCCTCTCCAGCTGCTGCAAGTGTCGGGTCAGATACATTCGAATGGGGCATTGTACTCAATCATTGGTCTGATGAGTGATGAGTAAAGGGAGACTATGACCTCCCTTGATCTAGATGAGAATCCCTTCATGATAAGGTGGGCAATGTAGAAGGACTTCCTAACTACTTTAGCTACATGGGTGTCGAATGACAGACTACTATCAACCTGGGTCCCCAGGTCCCCGATAACTTCTTCTGTGCTCAGTGGATTGCCACCTATTTGGTAGCTAGGAGTAACCTTGTTTTTCCCGAAGGGTATGACTATGCATTTTTTGGCATTTAACTTTAGGCCGTGGCTCTGGCACCAGTTATCCGTTTCTGTGAGACCCTTCTGAAGGATATCTGTGTCAGATGTGTTTTCTACTATGGCCCAGTTTGCAGTCATCTGCAAACTTTGTCAGCCATAACCCTCCTGTGTTTGCTTGTACTTCGGAAAAGTAGATGCCAAACAAGAGTGGGCCCAGGACTGAGCCCTGTGGGACACCACTTGTGACAGGCTTTGAGTCTGACATGGCGCCAGCAACTCTGACCCTGTGGGTTCTGTCACTCAGCCAGTTTGCAACCCATCTTGTGATGTATGGGTTAACATTTAAACTGATGAGTTTTTCAATGATACTCGAGTGGGGTATTGTATCAAGGCCTTAGCCAGATCGAGGTAGGCTGTATGGACTGCCTTTCCTCATCAATGGCTTTGGTGACTGTTTCAAAAGTCAACCAAGTTTAAAAGGCATGATCTGCCTTTGACAAAGCCAAACTGGGTTGGATCCAAAGTCTGCAAATTCCCTATGTCTTTATTTATGAGGTCCATTATGATCCTCTCCATGGCTTTGCAGATAAGGCTTGTCAAGCTAATGGGCGGTAATTTCCAGGGTCTGTGGAGGCACCGCCTTTGTGAAGTGGGACCACAGTTGCAGTGCGCCACTCCTGGCACGTATCCAGAGGTAAGACTTTGATTAAACAGCTGTCCTAGCTGTGGGTTTAATTCCTCATTGAGTTCGTGGAGCACACAGCCGGGGACACCATCGGGTCCCATGGATGCTGTGTTTTTTGCTTTGGAGAGAGCAGTTCTCACTTGGGCTGGAGATGTTTGGGGGCTGCACTCATTTGGTATAGATATCTCTCCTTTTGGGGAGGGGAGAAGTTTGCACTGAACCTGTCAGCCAGTATGTTGGCAATGTCTGTAGGATCAGTAATCTTCACATCATTTTGAACTAGTTCTGAGCATATCTGGGAGTTTCCTCCTAGGTTTCTAACATAGCTAAAGAAGGCCTTATGATTGTCTTTTGAGTCTTTAGCTATTTTTCTCTCGAAATTTGCTTTGGATGATTTTATGAGAGCTCTTAGTTTTTTACTTATAGTGATCAAGGGTGTCTTACCTTTTAAGGATTTTGCTCTATCTTGTAGTAGCTACCTCCTTTTGTTGTAGAGTTTGTTTATGGCTAAGTATGCTAAGTATGTTGATTATGAATTAAAAAAAGTTATGATGAAAGAAGAATATATCTGTAAGGATTCCTGGACATTCTTAGAGCACATGAATCATATATCGTTTGATGCCAAAGATGTTTTGGTAACAATAGACGTATGCGATCTATATACAGTTATTCCCCATGATATTGGGCTTCAATGGATTAGTGAAGTTTTGTTTAAGTCTCCTGTTCAACAGGACTTAAATAATCTTATAATTGAATTAATTGAATTAGTATTATATAATAATAATTTAAAATTTAATAATCAATATTATATCCAAAAGAAAGGGGTCGCTATGGGATCATCATGTGGTGGAACTTATGCAAATTTAGTTATGATGTCCTGGGAACAGACATTTATTTTTAATAGTAAATATAATAATTATATTAAATCATATCATCGGTTTCAGGATGATATATGTTTAGTCTGGAGAGAGAATATAGATATTTTAAATGAATTTTTAAGTTATATCAATGAAACCACAAACTTTTTCAAATTTACGTGGAATATTAATTTGGATAAAATTAATTATTTAGACATTAATTTGATGAAAGATTATGAGGCAAAAGTGTATATTTCCTTGATTTATAGGAAAAAAACATATTCTAATGGCTTCCTTCATTATTCTAGTGCACACCCTGAGCACCAAAAAAGATCTGTAATTAAAGGTCAATTGGTGAGAGCTGCGCGAATTATTACAAGATATTCAGATTTCTTAAATGAATGTGAATATTTAAGGAGAATGTTTATTAATAAGAAATATCCAATGTGGTTAATAAACAAATTAATTTTAGAAGTTATTGAAAAAAGAGAAAATGGTCATTTTAAACCAATTTTGCAAGGTAAAAGTGAAGTTGTCACTGATGCTGCAAGTAATGGAGATTTAAGTAGGTTTGACGATAGAGAGACTACCATAAGTTTAGATACATCTAGTAAAAATAAGAATACTAGAGTAGAAGAATTTTCAAAAGCCTTAGTTATCACTTTTCACAAGATTATCAAATATTAAAAGAAGTCTTTCATAATAACTGAAACAGATTTGGAGATGCCCAATATAAAACCATATAGGTCAATCTCCAAAAATAGTTTATAGGAAAGGGAAATGTTTTAAAGATTTATTAAAATCTAATAATAATATAGGAATGTGTAAAAAAGTGAATAGTGGAAACTATAGATGTGGAGCATGTAAATGGTGCTTTAAAATTCAAGAAGGAGATAGTTTCACTATACGTGATAAGAAGTATTATATTAAAAAGAAGTTTAACTGTAAATCTAAAGCAGTTGTTTACCTTGCAAGTTGTAATTCTTGTTTCTCCTTTTACGTAGGAAAAACTGAGAGAACATTCACTCAGAGAATTTATGAGCATGAATATGCCATAAAAAATAAAAAATTAAACAACGCGCTAGCAAAACATATAAATGAATGTAATAATCATAATTTTAATTATATGGTAATAGATCAAGTGGAAATAGAAGAAAGAACCCCGTGGAACTTAATTTTAGAAGAAAGAGAACTTACCTGGCAAATTAAATTACAAGCTGATTGTATGCCAGGCTTAAATGAAAGAAGTTCTATAGGGCCAATTTTAAAATTAAAAGCATTGACTCGTAATAAAATTCAAGATTAATTTAATATTTGATTTTAAGTATTTTAATAATTTTGAGTGTATATGGAGGAAGCTATGTAATAATAATATATGTTATATGATAATTTACTATATGGAATATATTAGTTGTGACATTTTATTATTTAATATTTAATATTTAATAATTTATAAATGTTAAGGGTTGGAGAAGTTGTGATTTCATGATTTATATAAAAATAATTATCTAAATTATTAGTTTTTAATTTTTTATATAATATAATGTATTATTACTGTCTTTTTAGTATTCAATTGCTGTTGTTTAAGCATTCCTTGAATTGTATTTAGAAATTCTATTTCCCATTTTTAGCTATCAAGCATGCTCCAATTTGAATTTGATTTTGGCGCAATTTTCTGTGAAGGTTATAAAAGGAAGTGATGTAATAGATGTTTTTTGTCTGAGGAAGTTTAAAATATTTAAACGAAAGCGCTCACATTGAATTCTATTCTTGTTTTTTAAGTGTTTCTATTTGGCGTTTTAAGTTTGTCGCAAGTTTGTTCGAAGTATGTTTTAGCTGTACAAGTTTTGTTTGTTATTAAACAATATTTATCGTCTAGCTGGTGGCTTTTCGTCTATATTTGTTTAACAGTTGCCCCTACGATTACTACTATTGCTACTAATACTACTAGTGCTCCTGCTACTACTGCTATTACTACTGCTGCTACTTCTGCTATTACCTTTATAGCTGCTACTCCTGCTACTACTAGTACTACTGCTACTACCACTACAACTATGACCACTATAACTAATAACTCCATTAAAATAAAGCAGACCGAACAAAACTGAAAATGATTACATATCCTGATGAAAACATGACATTTGGCTAAACAAGAATTAGGTGTGTATCATATATAGGCAACCGAAAATCACAGAATTGTGCAAAGATAGGGAACACTCATAATCATCTGCACAGCAAGTGTGTGTGTGTGTGTGTGTGTGTGTGTGTGTGTGTGTGTGTGTGTGTGTGTGTGTGTGTGTGTGTGTGTGTGTGTGTGTGTGTGGGTGTGTCTAAGATGAAGGTCAGAGTCAGCATGCATTGTCATGGTCAATATCTCCAGATGTAATGAATTCAATTTTGAAGAATGTTTTATGTGTGTGAGAGGTGCCATGGTCAGCATGAAGTGTATCGTGTGTGGATGTGCAGGGGCACAGGTACAACATTTGTGCTAGCAACCTGGGCAGGTGTGTGCCATGCATGGGAGAGGATCCACTTCATCTTATTGCCCCTGACCATGTGAACTATCTCTACCAGGAGTTGTACTTCTAGTTCTATGAACCTGGCTAGAAGTCATGGCGTTGCCTGAATTTGAATGATGTCTGCTGACCACAGTGGATTTATTACCACTGTGGGTACAGGATCTGGCATGTCCATGACCACATCAGCTAACATCTGATGATTTACTGGCTGTGCCTCATGGATGTAGCCCCTCCTCCAGCAGGCATTTATTCTATTCAAGGAGTTACACATACAGTTCATGCAGTCTTGTTGCATCAAAGTACACAACATGAAGTACTATGTCCTGAGGCCCTGATGTAACTTGCCTGTGACTCCAAGATAGCCCTGTACATATGCTAATTGGCAGTTATTGACACACCAACATCAGGGGGAGGGTGGTAAGTATACCTTTTCTTTGCACCTCTACCAATAAACCTATGTGGTACCCTCATAAAGGCTAATGTGAGATTCTGCCAGTTGAGGAAACTAAACTACCTTGATCAACCATGTCACCATTGACCTGTCCACTCTTAGATGGCTCTGTGTCATGAGTATGCATAGTCTTAATGACTGTGTCCAGACTGCAGGGAGGAGATGTAGGTGCCACACCCTCTGTGTCAGACATACCTTCTGCAATACCAGACTGCCTGTTCATCACCACCATCCTCATCAGAGCTATCAATCCTCTATCATCAGGTAGAAGGAGGTCCATGATAGTAATATCTGTCTATATATCTAATATCCATACACACACACAAAACACAACACGCATAATATAGATATAAAGGGCATGCCTGGAGCATCACTAGTTCACTAGTTTAAATCATCCAGTTATCCTCCACCTGTGCTCCAGTATCAGTAAGAGCCCTGTGGAATTCTTCTGAGCTGCCTGGATACCTTACAGCTAGCAGGAGTTCCTTTAATTCAGTGAGTGATGGTTCAGTAAGAGGCACAGCCTAGTAGCTCTTCACTCCCATGCCACAACCTTGGCTCTGTCAGTAGCCTTTTTTGAATTATACTACTGGCCCCATGTCTGATACTATTATCTAATATTTATCGTCTAGCTGGTGGCTTTTCGTCTATATTTGTTTATTAGTTTGGTCGTTGCTTATCATGTCTATAGTTTGCTTAGACGAAGCAGCCGTACAGCTAGATGACTCCATCGAAGGTACCGAAGGGTCGATTGGGAATTTAACAGCTTTGATTTTGAAATTAACGCAGCGTGTGGATATTTTGTATGAGAAACTAAACAAAAACGACGATGGTCGTATGAATAGGCGTGGAAAAGAAGCACCAATGCAACCTTCACAGACTAGTTTTGATTTTAACATCACTCCAGTTTGTTTTAGTAACCAGATGGGCAGGAAGGAAGCCACAGGTTTGGACAATGGTGAAAAAGAGAAAGATGTTTCTGTTAATCAAGGAATGCAGTCGAGTAACGTTGGACTTATGCACAGAGATGGACAGAGAAAATCTGTTCCAATGCTAAATGAGTGGTTGGAATCATTGTTTGTTTTTTCTGGACAATCTAAAGGAGGTAATAATGCTAATAATGATATTGATCATAAATTAAATGACTTTGATATTAAATTAATGAAATGTAGGAAATTGCAACTTGAAAGTGCATATCTGAAAGAGTGCATCAGACTTAACATTATCCCTAAAGGGTTGCACTTATGGCGATACCCTATGGGATTGGTTTATAATTCACCTATGCATATGGAACTGTTGCAGTTGTTCGATCGATGTGGCAAAGATCTTTTGAACATGCTGATTAAATATAATCAGATAGAAATTGATAATCTGATATCTGAACTTGATGAACTTGATAAAATAATTAGAGCAGATGTTTCTTTTGATACAGTTCAATATGACATGATTAGAATATATAATAGTATTGATCAATACATTATCAAATTAAAGAATGCTAAAACAGAAAAAATTGAAAGAGACATTAAACAATACGCAAATGGGATAGCATATCCCAGACCTCCAGGTGGATTTAATAAGAAAACCAAAACCTATTCTTTAAATCAAGCTTATAGATCTGACCCTGCAAGAGAAGGCCAATATGAAGGGAATCTACATAATGATTTGGTATATGATGATGAATACCCTGAATTAAGATGCTCTGAAAGGCTTAAAAATAAAATTCCTTATGGTAACCAACAATCGGTGGGGTTTCAAGGTGCCAGGCCCAAAGACAAAAAATGGAGAACATAAGAATGCATAATGGTTTGGATATTGACGAGAATGGACTTGAAACGATTATGCAACAATGTAGTAAGAGCCTACATACAAGTTACGACAAGTCATTATGAATAAATCTGGTGACTTTAAAGTTTATAATTTTACTCAAATTGATTTTAATCAGGAAGTTGCGAATTTACTGTCAAAAGGCTTTTCATTTGTTCCTTCTAATACATTTGATGTTACTTCAACTATCATTGATATGAAATTGTTTTTAAGAAAGATTAACTTTTCATTTATGTTTCAGGATTCAATGTATAATGCATCACATAAATTTAATATATCAAGTATATATAATCCCCCCTTGCATCCTAAACTTTTAAAGTATGAAAGAATGTGCGAAAGTCAGTTAAGGAATTTAGATAGAATTAATAAAAAAACAAATTATCCCTCAAATGTAAGTGAAGATGAATTAGAAATTTTAAATTGTTTACAGAAAGGGAATATAAGAGTTATGAAACCAGATAAAGGGGGAGGGGCAGTGATTATGGATGTAGATTTTTATAATAACAAAATGGAGTTGATCCTAAATACGGACACTTACGAAAAGGTATCCTTAAATGAGTTGAATTGTGCTTATAGAAAGATTTTTTTACAGATTAATGATATGTTTTTAGATAAATGAATAGATATTAATTTATTTAATTATCTTAATATTCTAACACCCAGGATTCCGGTGTTTTTTGGTAATCCGAAAATGCATAAAAATATAGAAGATCCCCCCATGTGGCCTCTGGTGGATGGTAGAGATTCCATCACGTCAGCATGTGCTAAGTATGTTGATTATGAATTAAAAAAAGTTATGATGAAAGAAGAATATATCTGTAAGGATTCCTGGACATTCTTAGAGCACATGAATCATATATCGTTTGATGCCAAAGATATTTTGGTAACAATAGACGTATGCGATCTATATACAGTTATTCCCCATGATATTGGGCTTCAATGGATTAGTGACGTTTTGTTTAAGTCTTTTGTTCAACAGGACTTAAATAATCTTATAATTGAATTAATTGAATTAGTATTATATAATAATAATTTAAAATTTAATAATCAATATTATATCCAAAAGAAAGGGGTCGCTATGGGATCATCATGTGGTGGAACTTATGCAAATTTAGTTATGATGTCCTGGGAACAGACATTTATTTTTAATAGTAAATATAATAATTATATTAAATCATATCATCGGTTTCAGGATGATATATGTTTAGTCTGGAGAGAGAATATAGATATTTTAAATGAATTTTTAAGTTATATCAATGAAACCACAAACTTTTTCAAATTTACGTGGAATATTAATTTGGATAAAATTAATTATTTAGACATTAATTTGATGAAAGATTATGAGGCAAAAGTGTATATTTCCTTGATTTATAGGAAAAAAACATATTCTAATGGCTTCCTTCATTATTCTAGTGCACACCCTGAGCACCAAAAAAGATCTGTAATTAAAGGTCAATTGGTGAGAGCTGCGAATTATTACAAGATATTCAGATTTCTTAAATGAATGTGAATATTTAAGGAGAATGTTTATTAATAAGAAATATCCAATGTGGTTAATAAACAAATTAATTTTAGAAGTTATTGAAAAAAGAGAAAATGGTCATTTTAAACCAATTTTGCAAGGTAAAAGTGAAGTTGTCACTGATGCTGCAAGTAATGGAGATTTAAGTAGGTTTGACGATAGAGAGACTACCATAAGTTTAGATACATCTAGTAAAAATAAGAATACTAGAGTAGAAGAATTTTCAAAAGCCTTAGTTATCACTTTTTCACAAGATTATCAAATATTAAAAGAAGTCTTTCATAATAACTGAAACCGATTTGGAGATGCCCAATATAAAACCATATAGGTCAATCTCCAAAAATAGTTTATAGGAAAGGAAATGTTTTAAAGATTTATTAAAATCTAATAATAATATAGGAATGTGTAAAAAGTGAATAGTGGAAACTATAGATGTGGAGCATGTAAATGGTGCTTTAAAATTCAAGAAGGAGATAGTTTCACTATACGTGATAAGTATTGTATTAAAAAGTTTAACTGTAAATCTAAAGCAGTTGTTTACCTTGCAAGTTGTAATTCTTGTTTCTCCTTTTATGTAGGAAAAACTGAGAGAAAATTCACTCAGAGAATTTATGAGCATGAATATGCTAGCAAAACATATAAACAAATGTAATAATCATAATTTTAATTATATGGTAATAGACCAAGTGGAAATAGAAGAAAGAACCCCGTGGAACTTAATTTTAGAAGAAAGAGAACTTACCTGGCAAATTAAATTACAAGCTGATTGTATGCCAGGCTTAAATGAAAGAAGTTCTATAGGGCCAATTTTAAAATTAAAAGCATTGACTCGTAATAAAATTCAAGATTAATTTAATATTTGATTTTAAGTATTTTAATAATTTTGAGTGTAGATGGAGGAAGCTATGTAATAATAATATATGTTATATGATAATTTACTATATGGAATATATTAGTTGTGACATTTTATTATTTAATATTTAATATTTAATAATTTATAAATGTTAAGGGTTGGAGAAGTTGTGATTTCATGATTTATATAAAAGAATTATCTAAATTATTAGTTTTAATTTTTATATAATATAATGTATTATTACTGTCTTTTAGTATTCAATTGCTGTTGTTTAAGCATTCCTTGAATTGTATTTAGAAATTCTATTTCCCATTTTTAGCTATCTGCATGCTCCAATTTAAATTTGATTTTGGCGCAATTTTCTGTGAAGGTTATAAAAGGAAGTGATGTAATAGATGATTTTGTCTGAGGAAGTTTAAAATATTTAAACGAAAGCGCTCACATTGAATTCTATTCTTGTTTTTTAAGTGTTTCTATTTGGCGTTTTAAGTTTGTCGCAAGTTTGTTCGAAGTATGTTTTAGCTGTACAAGTTTTGTTTGTTATTAAACAATATTTATCGCCTAGCTGGTGGCTTTTCGTCTATATTTGTTTAACAGTTGCCCCTACGATTACTACTATTGCTACTAATACTACTAGTGCTCCTGCTACTACTGCTATTACTACTGCTGCTACTTCTGCTATTACCTTTATAGCTGCTACTCCTGCTACTACTAGTACTACTGCTACTACCACTACAACTATGACCACTATAACTAATAACTCCATTAAAATAAAGCAGACCGAACAAAACTGAAAATGATTACATATCCTGATGAAAACATGACATTTGGCTAAACAAGAATTAGGTGTGTATCATATATAGGCAACCGAAAATCACAGAATTGTGCAAAGATAGGGAACACTCATAATCATCTGCACAGCAAGTGTGTGTGTGTGTGTGTGTGTGTGTGTGTGTGTGTGTGTGTGTGTGTGTGTGTGTGTGTGTGTGTGTGTGTGTGAGTGTGTGTGGGTGTGTCTAAGATGAAGGTCAGAGTCAGCATGCATTGTCATGGTCAATATCTCCAGATGTAATGAATTCAATTTTGAAGAATGTTTTATGTGTGTGAGAGGTGCCATGGTCAGCATGAAGTGTATCGTGTGTGGATGTGCAGGGCACAGGTACAACATTTGTGCTAGCAACCTGGGCAGGTGTGTGCCATGCATGGGAGAGGATCCACTTCATCTTATTGCCCTGACCATGTGAACTATCTCTACCAGGAGTTGTACTTCTAGTTCTATGAACCTGGCTAGAAGTCATGGCGTTGCCTGAATTTGAATGATGTCTGCTGACCACAGTGGATTTATTACCACTGTGGGTACAGGATCTGGCATGTCCATGACCACATCAGCTAACATCTGATGATTTACTGGCTGTGCCTCATGGATGTAGCCCCTCCTCCAGCAGGCATTTATTCTATTCAAGGAGTTACACATACAGTTCATGCAGTCTTGTTGCATCAAAGTACACAACATGAAGTACTATGTCCTGAGGCCCTGGTGTAACTTGCCTGTGACTCCAAGATAGCCCTGTACATATGCTAATTGGCAGTTATTGACACACCAACATCAGGGGGAGGGTGGTAAGTATACCTTTTCTTTGCACCTCTACCAATAAACCTATGTGGTACCCTCATAAAGGCTAATGTGAGATTCTGCCAGTTGAGGAAACTAAACTACCTTGATCAACCATGTCACCATTGACCTGTCCACTCTTAGATGGCTCTGTGTCATGAGTATGCATAGTCTTAATGACTGTGTCCAGACTGCAGGGAGGAGATGTAGGTGCCACACCCTCTGTGTCAGACATACCTTCTGCAATACCAGACTGCGCCTGTTCATCACCACCATCCTCATCAGAGCTATCAATCCTCTATCATCAGGTAGAAGGAGGTCCATGATAGTAATATCTGTCTATATATCTAATATCCATACACACACACAAAACACAACACGCATAATATAGATATAAAGGGCATGCCTGGAGCATCACTAGTTCACTAGTTTAAATCATCCAGTTATCCTCCACCTGTGCTCCAGTATCAGTAAGAGCCCTGTGGAATTCTTCTGAGCTGCCTGGATACCTTACAGCTAGCAGGAGTTCCTTTAATTCAGTGAGTGATGGTTCAGTAAGAGGCACAGCCTAGTAGCTCTTCACTCCCATGCCACAACCTTGGCTCTGTCAGTAGCCTTTTTTGAATTATACTACTGGCCCCATGTCTGATACTAGAGTAATCATGGCTTTGGTCACCCACAGCACTGTCACCATTGACCATCTGCAGTCAGACCCTGTGACAGAAGGGCCTGTCAGCTAAATGAGGATGTGGAATCCATGCCTCATGGAGAAGGAGGGACTGGACTATGACCTATTCCTCAACATGTGAGAATGGATGCTTCCATGAGGCTGACCCTTTTGTTTCAATTTGTGAGCCATATCCCTCTTGAGAGTGAAAAAAATGCATATCAGATAAAATAGAACACCAGGGGTTGGGGGTATATGCTAATACAATACTGGGGAGCAACTAATGTTTATGCAGGAATATATGTTTATAATCTTACAAAATAATTCTGAATATATCAATATAAGCCCTATAATATCTCCATATGCACCCACCCCTTCATAAACAGATAAATCATATGATTACAGAATTGAATAAACAAGTTTCATGTAGAAAGAAGAATAGTCAAATAAACAAATAATAGACAGATAGAACAATATAAGCAAGGAAGAGTTCCTTAATGTTATAATAACCCACATCTTCAGAATGTTTCCTGAAATCCCATAAAATATAAGTAAAGGGTAACTGCTATAACAACGGTTCCTATGTTCAGTACAAAAACACAACTTTTCAAGGTCAGATAGAAGTCATTGCAAATAAAAGAATTTAGAATATTGACTTGAAAGCAGTATTTATAAAGAGAATTACATATGTAGAAAGATTTCAGACAATTTTCAAAAAAGTTGTGCAAATCCAAAGTTTGTATTGTCAGCAACAGTTTTATGTGGCAGTACTTGGAAAACCAGTCAGTCTTTCCTAGCAGGATGGAAGTTCCATGGCCTCAGGTTCTGCTTATATGGTGTAGATTAACTGTTCTAAGCATGCTGCATGTGTTAATTAGGTCTGAGCTAATTATCATTCCTGAATCACTCAATCTGTTTGATGTGCTGGGCTGGTAAACATGCTGTTAATACCTATGACATGCACACTCCTGAGCAGTACAAGACTGAATACTGAGACTTTGTTTAAGTAATGCCTTGCACATGTAACTCATTAGCAGTTCTGCTCCTTCAGTTACTTGCTTAGCGCACCTGCTGATGAGAAATGCACTTATACAGGGCATTTTAGAGGGAAAAGCCTTACTGCGAAGATTTCATTTACATTTACTGATCTGAGACAATCTTGATGCATACAGTAGTTAACATTTTGTAAGAAGATTATGTGCCTGCGATGACAATAACTCACAGCATATATACAATGTATAAATACACAAAAAACATATCATGCTTATGGCAAAATGTAATACATTTTACGGTGCAAGGGTATTACAGTGAAATAATGCACACAATCAGAACTCAGACCTTCTTTTTCAGGCATGTTTTAACCTCCTATGATTTAATCTCCCCACTTCTGCAAGGATCGTATTCATGAAAAAAAAAAAAAAGTACTGTGGCAGGACAAATGGCACCTGAGTGATAACATGGGTATAGAGCAGTCTAAATGTAAATGTCGGAAATGCAATGCTCATCGCATATGCTTGACTTTCTTTGACTTTATAAATGTTCAGGTGGCAAAAACTCTTTAAGCATTTAAATGTTTCATTATAATACCATTGGTGCAGGGTTCGAATCCAGTGAAGATACTGTTTCGCTGAAAGCAGGGATCATTACTGTCAACATTTTACTTGTATAATGGTATAAACTTAAGAAATCATCACACTAATTTATAAATAAATTGTCTCTTTTTTCCATCTTAATCCTTTGCTTGATGGTTTACATTTCACATTTGGGCCAGTTAGCTATGCCCTTCACTCAATGATATTTTACTATGTATGGCAAAAATTAATCATATAATTTTCCATGTGCACAGACATAGCCATCAGTAAAGCAAAGGAGACTGGTCTGGTGGTGGTATGCCTTAGCTAGCATTTTGGACAGTACTGAATGCAGACAATATAGCTGCCCTATAACTTTTTCACTGGCTCAATGTGTAAATGCAGAATGCTCTGACTAACAACACAAGCAGTGCACAGTTTGAATCTACATCAGGGATAGTTTATCTTTATGGGATATAATGTGTGTTTGATTATTTTTCTGTACTTTAAGATGAACTAGACATTCAGTTTAAAATAAAAAGGAATGTTGCAACACAATTGTGTATAATGCCTGCTAAACAAGGCAAATGTGACCTGTGTCACATGCAGTACTCACATATCACTGATTATAGTAGAAACAGATCCCTATCAGATTATCGAACATCTTGAAATTCAACATCCATATGGCTGAGACCATATGACTGAATTTTTGGTAGTTCGAATATTTTTAATGGAGGTTGCTGTACAGTGCGGATTCAGAAATGTACCCTTTTCCATACTGTATTGCGATCTCAGAGTTGGTCTATTTAATTAGCAGGGGGTGGGAGTGCAGTGGGCTTGTCCCCTTGCACAAACATTAAAAAAAAAGAAAGCTTTTATTTTTTATTTATTTATTTTTTTTAACGTTTGAACTTCCGAAAATTTGATCATATGGTCTTGGCCATATGAATTTTGAATTTCCGGGTGTTCAACGATCTGATGGTGCATGTGCAAAAATATGAGGTAGTAATATTAACAAGGTAATGAATTAGGAAAATGTTAAGAATACAGCAGCATGGCTTTCAAACTATTTATGACCACATCTTCAGTGCAATATATTTTTCATTATCCCTGTGGAGAGCATTACCTCCTGTAAACTTTGCATGGCCCTTTCATCATTATGTGTTATAAAATAAATGCATTTTGATGATCATAAAAATAGGTCATCACATGAAGTCAACAATTCGATTTTTTTTCTCTGACTCTTTTCATAACAGTTGACATGGAGCACAGTCACTAGACAGGAATGATTATAGAGAACAGGCACTGCACATTCTATGGCAAATCTCAGAAAATAATTATGCATGTGCTACAGCTTTGCTGTCAGTAATGCAAATAAACTTGGCTTTTTGACACACTTCAGTTAGCACCGAGTATATTTTACAAAAATCAATGCAATGGAAACTTTTCCACAGGAATACATATTTACTTTAAAATATTCCTCCAGTAAGGAACACCACAAAGTGTAATAGTTACAGTGTTGTCAGAATTAGGTTTGTATCCAGTTATGTTCAAAAATGTACACCCCAGCGTATACCTTTATAATGTCAGTTCTCCTCTGGCATTAACAATTAATATACCAAATCCAAAAGCTGATGCTTTTTTTGTCAGGGGTGAATTCCAAGGTGCAATCCCTTACACAGTTATTAACTTTTTATGTCCCAGCAAGGTATTGTGCAGTATTTAAACAAAAATTACATTAGACAACAATGAAAACAACAACATCATGGAAATGTTCATGTCATATTTGTTTGCAACAATGTTCACATTATAAATGCTATCAACTGTTCCACAGTACATGGCCAGAGGTTGCATTGTCTTGGCAGGGCTAGCCACCCAGTGGTGTGTGCCTAGGTTTTCGATGATTGTTACTGTTAAAGTGACACCCCAACCCCATGTGCAAAAATGGGTTGTGGTTGGATGGATGGATTTGAAATGCAACTGAGATATCAACATTAACCAGCAGTTGATGAGGTCATTGTAGAGGACTTGTGCATACACTAATTAGTTCACATGGACAAGTCTTACTGCCATGCTTGTCACCTCAATTGGACATTTAAGAAATAATACATACAGTTCATTTCAGTCCATTTCTGTACTTTCTGTTATGAGGATACGGTTGTCTAGTCATCCATCGCTGAGCACAGGCTGGTATAAATGAGATCTGAACTGGGCACCAATTCCCTGCCATTTTTCCTGACATCTTTCAGGAAATTACACTGCAAATATGGTATGAGGAGGAGTCCAAGATTTTTTTTTTTTTGTTTGTGGAATCCTCATTAAATGTTAAAACTGAAGGCATCTGGAGGAAAGCTATACTGGGTTACAGAACAAGGCCGAGGCTTGGAATAACTTGGCCAAGGCTGTCAAAAGTGCAACTGGCATCCTACACAGCAGTGAACTTTGCCAGCACCATTCTAGTGACTTAAAAAGGAGAAAGCAGAACCCTGTATGCTGAACAGAAGAATATTATTATGCCCACAACTCACCTCATTGGAAAAAGTATAGTGGTCCATAACCAAGCAGTACAATACTATTAAAAAACAAACGGGTGTTGATTCATTTTTGTGTGCTCTGAGTACCTTCTGCAGAGATTAAAGGAAATAGGAAGTCCATCAGTATATACTACAGTGCCTGAGAGAGACACAGTGTAAGTATAGGTCAGGTTTGACTAACTGCATTTCATAATAATAGTGTCTGTGCATTTCATAATAATAGTGATTGTTTTCATAGGTTCATAGGTTCATACTAGGGTATCTGCCCTGGGGCAATTAAAAGCCTAGCCCGATTATGTATGGCTTACGCCACCCCTTGATTTGAGTATACTGTGCCTTTTTTAAGATTTAGTTTACTGTGCCTCTATCTAATAGTGACATGGGAGTAATCCCTGGGACAAACCTACAATCCCCCATCCACCTATCGAGATTCTTCTTGAAGAGATTCAGTGAGGTGCTCTGCCTCACATGAACTGGAATTCTATTCCAGAGTGAACGGAGACTCTGGGTTATGAACCTGTCCCTCCAGCAAGTTCTATTTATTTCTGTGCTGAGGTTCAAGTCCCTCGAGCGTGTGGCTCTAAGGGATTTAGATTTACTGAGGTGGAGCATGTCCATTAATTCTGGATTTGACATAGCTTTGTATGTCAGGCATAGATCACCTCGAAGTAGGCGGTATGCAACTGAGTAGAGCTGGAGTTTTTTTAACTGAGCAGCATATGGCATCTGTTTGAGACCCTTGATCCTCTTGGTGAGATACTCTTGGGGTCTTTCTAATTGCTGCAGGTGTCGAGTAAGGTACATCCCAAAAGGGGCATTGTATTCTATGATGGGCCTGATGAGGGATGAATAAAGGGACATGATTACCTCTCTTGATCTAGATGTGAAACCCTTCGTGATGAGGTGGGCTATGTAGAAGGTCTTTCTAACCACTTTGACAATGTGGTTTTCAAAGGAGAGATTGCTATCAACTTGGGTCCCCAGGTCCCTAATAACTTTCTCTGTACTTAATGGGTTTCCGCCTATGTGGTAATTTGTGGGCACATTGTTTTTGCCAAAGGGTATGACTATACATTTTTTGGCATTTAGCTTTAAACCATGGTGCTGGCACCAGTTATCTGTCTCTGAGACCTTTTTGAAGGATGTTTGTGTCAGCTGGAGAGTTGATTATGGCGCCCAGTTTGCAGTCGTCTGCGAACTTGGTGAGCCATAGTCCTCCTACATTTGCCTGTACCTCGGAAAAGTATATACCGAACAAGAGTGGTCCCAGGACAGAACCCTGTGGGATGCCACTTTTGACCGGTTTCGAGTCTGACATGGCTCCAGCAACTCTCACTCTGTGGGTTCTGTCTTTGAGCCAGTTTATGCACCCATCTTGTGACATAGGGGTTTATATTTAAGCTGGATAGCTTATCTATGATGCCCGAGTGGGGTATTGTGTCAAATGCCTTTGCAAGGTCCAGATAGGCTGTGTGGACTACCTTCCCTTCATCTATGGCTTTAGTGACTGTTTCGAAGAAGTCATCCAGGTTCAAAAGGCAGGCTCTGCCCTTGACAAAGCCAAACTGGGTAGGATCTAGTGTCTGTAGGTCCCCAATGTCTTTGTTTATGAGCTCCATGATGATCCTCTCCATAGCCTTGCAGACTAAGCTAGTCAGGCTTATGGGGCGATAGTTTCCAGGGTCCGGAGAGGCTCCACCTTTGTGGAGTGGGACCACTGTTGCTGTACGCCATTCTGTGGGCACATATCCTGTAGTGAGGCTGAGATTGTATAACTGTTTTATTTGAGGGATTAGTTCCTCTTGAAGTTCATGTAGGATGCAACCTGGGATGCCATCTGGTCCCATGGAAGCAGTGTTTTTTGCTTTGGAGAGGGCAGCTTTCACCTGAGCATCAGAGATGTTTGGGAGGCAGCCCTCTGCCAGAATAGATACTTGCTCTTTTGGGGGGGAGGGGGTGGAGAAGTTTGTACTGAACCTGCTGCCCGGATATTGGCGATGTCTGTGGGTTCAGTGTATTTTTTGTCGTTTAGAATCAACTCAGAACAAGTCTGGGAGTTGCATCCCAGGTTCCTAACATAACTGAAAAAAGCCTTATGATTGTCTTTGGTGTCCTGTGCAATTTTTCTCTCGAAGCTGGCCTTGGAGGATTTTATGAGGGATCGTAATTTTTTGCTAGTACTGCTCAGAGATGCCTTCCCTATTAGGGATTTTGCTCCATCATGTAGTAGCTTCCTCCTTCTGTTGTACAGTTTATTTATGGCAGGGGTCCACCAGACTGGATTCCTGCCTTTGGATGATTGGGTCTTGGTTTTGTTTGGGATAGCATAATCCATGCATTCCTGAAGATGTCCGTAGAATGCGTTTATATAGGATTGTGCAGTTTGGGCCGTAGTTTCCACTGGCCCTGGGGCCTTGAAGGATTCCACTTCAGTTTTGAGAAGTGAGAAGTTCACTTTTGAGAAGTTTTTCACTGTGGTTTTCTGGGCTGGGGGTGGAGTCGGGATGTGGACATCCACTGAAATTAATTTATGGTCTGATCTTACCAATGAGGGATATACTTCTGGTGTGGAGCATAGAGTCCCCATGTTGGTAATGATCAGGTCTAGTATGTTGTCCCCTCTTGTGGGAGTGGTGACTAGTTTTTCCATATCATTTGAGTTTATGATTTCCAGGAACCTTTGGGCTAAGTTGCTGGGGTTTGAGTAGTGCTCCCAGTCAATGTTTGGGTAGTTGAAGTCACCCAATATAATGGTGTTCGGAGAGATCTTTATGTTCTCCAATGTTTTCAGGAAAGCCAAGTGGGATTCCTGACTTTGAGAGGATGGTCTGTAGGATGCTATAAACTGAAAAGCAGACTTGCCCACTGTTAGTTGCACATGGATGGTCTCCGATACTTCGTGCAATGCCACTAACCTGGAGGTGTGGATATCCTTGATAAATATGGAAACTCCCCCTCCTTTTGTGGTTCGGTCTGGGTTTTGGGGCCAAAAAGCATGATATGAGGTATAGCCTGGTAGTGCTGGGGTGCTCTCTGGAGCCTTGAACCAGGTTTCTGTCACTGCACAGATATCGATGTTCTCCATACTGAGGAGAGCTTTGAGTGCGTGCATCTTTAGGTTAAGACTTCTGGCGTTAAGCAGCATTACCCTTAGTTTCTTGTTCCTTGTGCTGTCTATGGGGGTGGGTTTGACTTTTGAGCCTTGCCTAAAAAGGCACTATGGGGGTGGCAAGAGCCATATAAGTTCAGTCATATAAGGTCATTTATTTTTGCATCTGAAAAGAAGATGTAAGATGTGTGTTCTCTGTCTTTAAATTACTGGTGTCACTTGTAGGGAAATACCTCAAAAAAATGGGTAAATCATGTGTAGGGATAAATTAGGCCTAAAAATAAAAACATTCATCTCAAAACCAGGGGCAGTTGAGACATAGGATTTAAGACCAAATACCCTTGGAAGACAGTGGCGTATATTTTATGCTATGCATCCCCTTTTCCTTATCACAATGGTAACAGAGGTGTGGGATCATGGCCCTGCCCATGAAAATCATCTTTAAAATTTTCTGGCCATATCATAGACAGGACCATAAAGCCAAACACATATTATAGAATTAACAACTGCCCTGTAGCTGAATCTAGTACTCCACATGGAAAGGAAATTATTTCTTTGTGCTATATTCAGATATGCCTGACAGCTGTGGAATCTTTCCCCATGTTTCATCTCTCAATGTCAACAGAACACTCAAATCATTGCATACACACTTACTGCCAGTTCAACAAGGAGCTATATTACTTCTCCTTCAAAAAAACAACTTCAGTGTCATCCCATTTAATACAGAGTCAAGCTATTATTAATCCTGCTGAGCTGCAAGATATTTTATTTAGGCAATCCCCCTGCCTAAATGCCTCTAGGCCTTCAGTTACCCTTTCCTTACAATAAACTTAAGTTGCAAAGTTTATTCTGTGTGTGCTCTACCACTGTAATAGCCGTCCCTGTAATCAGAAGGAAATGTTCTTCTTTTGTATCATTTCAGTCCAAGTAGCATGCATTTCTGACTTAAGATTCTTGCTGTTTGTCTCTTATTGGAATAACATAATTCATGTTGTGGGAGTTGACTGTCGTATTTACTCAGCTGTGTGTAATTCTGGGCAGTGAATGAATACTGAACTGATAAGTAATGTTTATGTAGTTAAGTCAATTGAGTATGCATTTTGCTTTGTACAGTTCATATCCTAATTGCCAGAGATTGCATTATTTAATTTAAATAAATAATGGCTGAAAATGGACTTTGGTTCAGTCCACTGGTCTACTAAATAAGTAAACCAAGTTGTTAATAATCACATATATCATGTATACCTGTAATAGCCACACACAGAGGAATATTACCAAACATATGCAAGGAGTATCGGCCCGGTTCGGAAACATTACTATGGGCATTGGTGACCCCAGATATTAGTTTCTATAGTAACAGTGCTTGTTTTAACATACATTTTCTGAAGGGTTTGAAGTCAGAAACTCAGCCGTATGTCATTATTTAGTGACTCCAATTCTCAGATCATCCCAGTAATTTGCTGGAGAACCACAAATTTGATGAGGAACAGACCAAAAATATGAGGCAAAAATCTGACATTCTGTGAAAATCTGGACAGTTGAAAAGTATGGTCATGGCTACATCCTGTGCCTGATGTTCTTTAAAACCTACAGAGGGTCCTGAGAATGTTATCAGACTCTGAGATGGGTGATACTGAGGTGGAGGAAGCATGCTGGCAAATGTAACAAAACTAACAAGGTTGTCAGAACAATGGCTGCTAAGGTGCAATGCAGGAAATAAAGCTACTTTACTGGGCATCCAGCAATTCTACAGTGACAAGATAGCTTGTGTTGGGCCACAATGAGCAGCGGAGTGCACGATAGCAATATCAAAGTGATAGTGACACTGATTGCACAGATGAGCTTCCATGCACAATGTAAAATGATCCAAAGTAAAAAGAAAAGGATGACATGATCCTATAGTATATCATAAGAAGGATAACCCTCTTAGTATAACAGCCTGCATATCATTGCTGGAGCCTTCCTGTGTCCTGACAGAGTGATCTTTAAACTGTCTGGAGATATACAGAGCTGAGTATATTTTTCTGGCACTTCAGAGTTGTGTACTAGTAATTGTTGTTTGACTAATTTTATGTAATTGCTGGCTGAATTCAGAGTTGTGCACTGTTATTTTTGCTTCTCTGTATAGTTTTTCAGATCTCTGCTGAAGGTATTGGTTTTCCCATACCCACCTATTCCTGTCTTGTTGTTTAAATTTGGAGGCTTTTGCAGTTGCCCGCCCCCACTGTAGATTTGATGTGGGACATTCCCCCCAGTCCCATCTCTTTACCTCATTCTACCTAATAGTCTCCTTCTGCACTTGTTTTTAATCATTTTTAACTTAATTGCATTTGTTAAACTGTTTGGTCTAACATTGCTACATACTCAAGTGTGCTAGCTTGCACTGCATTTGAATTGTTTTTACTACTGTTTTACTGTTTTAGCTACTTTTCTGTATATATATATATATATATATATATATATATATATATATATATATATATTTATATATATATATATGAGTATATATATATATATATATATATATATATATATATATATATATATGAGTGTGTATATATATATATATATATATATATATATATATATATATATATATATATTCAAGAAAAATCTTGATGATTGGATGGGAAATAGGAAATTCACCCTGGGGATCACCTCTGTGGCTCTGCTCGACAGTGGCACAGGAAAATAATTTTCTTGGGTAGCAAAAACCAGGGTACCTTTTTGGCTGGGCTTGTATAGGCCCCAGGGCCGATAGCCTAGTACATACCTATGAACCTATGAAAGCTACAAATGCTTTGTTAATACACTACATTATCATGAACAGCAAGTCCATTCTGGGGATGTATATATTAATAAGGATGTCTAGCTAAGGGAGGACAAAAAAGGACATCAAGCTAAGGGGGGAAGCTTAGCAGTTTGTCTGCAGAATGAAAAAAAAAGGTTGAAGGATAAGAAGTATGACGTGAGGTAAAACAAAATACATTTTTTACTATGGAGGAAAAGATGCAGAAAGGGGCATGATATGGATTGATATGCTTAAGAAAGTATAAGGCAGAATTATAAGTCTGAAGAAGACAGAATAAGTGAAAGGGATACAACTTTCAGCTTAAAGGCTCCCTATCAGTATTGTGAGCCCTGGTAATCTGTGTTTCAATACTACAAAATTAAATTGCAATGCCAGTAAAAAAACAGCAAATTTCAAACCTCAGTTTGACATCTTTCAAGCACATTTATCTACTTTCATACTTTTGTAACTGTTTGCTGTGTTAAATACTTGTTTACGATCTACAATCTAGCTGCAAACACTTACACCTACATAGCGTTGTGCATGCGGGAATGTAACTAGAGGTTCTGCTGCTGCAGACGCAACTTTACTGTGTTTATTGCCCTGGTACTTTTTAAATGCTCTTCAGACACCAATAGGGAGTTTAGTTGAATAGTGTTCTGTTAATCAAGGAAACATAGCTTAATATTCATGCTCGCTTAAACATAGTTAGCACATTAACACAAATAGGGTGTTTATTTGAATAGCGTTCTGTTAACCTATGAAATATAGCCTGGATATTCATGCTTGCTTAAACACAGTTAGTGCTGGGCATGTGGAACTGCTATAAGTGGCTCTACTGTCCTGTACTGTTAATACATATTTCTTATACAAAGTCTATTCTGCCACCTATTTTTACTCTAATTTTACCTGCAATGTCAATTTTACTCAGCCTGGATTAGCCTTCTTAATGCGCCATAGATACACTCAGGGAATTTTTGTGTATACTCCTAATAACCACTTTTAAAATAGCTTGGATGTCCCACTCTCGCTTAAACATAGTAAGCGTTGAGTATGTGGGGGCTACTGTAAGCGGCTCTACTGCCTTGTACTGTTAACTCATTATTTGGGCGCAGAAGTTACTTTTGCTATTATTTAGCTCTAATTCTCCCTGTAAAGTCATTGTACGATACACTGGCACAGCCTACATTTCGCTCTACAAACACACACACAGGGACTTTTGTACAGAATCCTAATAATCGCTTTAATATAGCTTGAATGTTCTATACATGCTTAAACATAGTAAGCATTGTGCATGTGGAGCTGCTGTAAGCGCCTCCACTCCCTTGTACTGTTAATTCATTCTTATTGGGCAGAGTTAACTTTGTTAATACTTAATTCATTTTTATTGGGGCAGAGTTGATCAGAGGCCTGAACCTGAAATGTTTTTGTTGATGTACTATTGATTTAAAAACTAATGTCAGTGAATTCATTTATAAAGTAAAAAACATATGCAGCTCTTTCTTTCCTAGCTATCTGTCTTAATTTTGTAGAGTTTTTAGAGTCATAGTTGTACCTGATTTATATTGTAATCTTAGGCGTTTATATACAAATAGTGTATTTTGATGTTTTATTGAGGTAATTACATGTAACTGTGTCTGTGATAACTCTTTACTTGCTCTCAAATTCTAGTACTGTCTGCCTCACTACCTTTTTCTCTTTTCCTACATTTACTAGCCTGTAATGCAGTACATCCCTGTACTATAAAACCAGAATTCACACTGCTGGACGCCTCTGAAAAATAGCTCACTCTAGGAATTTACCTACCAGCTCCCTGAGAAACGATCCTTTGTTAAAAGACAGTGAAAGTATGTGCTGAAACAGCTACTAGAACATTGTACTAATATTCATGTTTAAAAACTCTCCTAGGTTAGGCAAGCTTTCCACTCAGGTTAGCCAGCAGCCAACAACCCCCCATTTATCATTTATCTCTTTAACTAACTTTATATCCAGCTTGCTCACTCACTTCTAATAACTAGCCTATCTCCCCTTCTCCTGTAGCCTGCTACCCCCTGTAGGTGAACAATTCTCTGCAATAAAGTACTGGCCACTAGGTGGCGCCTTACCTAAGCTTTCTGTATATCTTTTCCCCAAAACTATTCTTTATCAGACCTCCCTAACCCTGTTTTTCAGCTTTTACTTTTCACGGACTTACTCTTCACCTTCTCACTCTTGTCCTAAGATATCTTTAATCACATTCTACTCCTCTGACATCCTAACTTTATTCTTACTAGCCTCATAACTTATCTTTACATTCTCTCACTTTCAGACTTACCTGCAGAATTCTCCCACTTCACAAGTTGTCATCCTTGATAGTCCACTCTCTTGTATCTACCCGCTCCGTTCGCCCTTTGGGTTCACTCCGCTCCCCCACCCTGCCCCCAATTCCCACTCACCCCCAGTAGTCCTAGATTTATTCCTCTAAAGACACACCCCATTGCACCAACTCCAATCACACAAATTACATCATTACTACACCCAGCCCCAATTCTCACAACACACCCACTGATACCTTACCTTTCATCTCCCCTTGTTAATACACACCACCTACTGACACTCCTCCTAACCTGTCTGTAAAACCTACCTCAACTTTAATTCCCACCTCACTATCCAATATTATGTCTAAATCAATCATGCCATACCAATTACAACTATTAATATTGGTCTCACTCTTACCTGCTCTAACCACTACCTATCTGTTAACCTCCTATGAAAAACCTCTTTACTCTACCCTTCTCTACTCTTCCAGACACACTTCAACACCGACACTAGCTATCTCTCCAAACATTCTAAATTACATTTGCAAACCCAGATACCTACTAGCTAAATATCACAGACTAGTACACATTAAATATAGCAACCTAAAAACTACAAAATCATTTGACTACTACTGTAAGCCTCTCCAACCTAAACACTTTACAATCCTCCACTCCTTAATAGACGGGGACATTCATCCTAACCCTGGCCCAAACTCCACCCTTACCACTGCAAACTGTAATCAATATAAAACTAGTACCCTACCTCCTACCAAACTGTCCAATTCACTCTCTATTGCTCATCTTGATATACACAGTATTTGCAATAAAATCGCTCAAGTTCATGCCCTCCTAGATGTCCACCTATTTGACATCCTATGTTTATCAGACACATGGCTAAAACCTGCTATAAAAGACAATGAAATTACCCCTCCAGGTTACAACATAATTTGTCTAGACCACACAACCAAAAAAGATGAAGGGGTAGCAATTCTCTACAAAGCAGAACTACAAGTTAGCACTGCAAATCTTAACCAAACTTAAGATAATAATGCCGAAAAAATTATCTCTAAATTCCAGCTTAACACACATAAAGCCATATATATCACCTGCGCATATCTTCCCACAGGAATAACATTAGCTTACTCGAATATATCCTTAATTGGCTTTCTTCTAATCTCCCACAAGAAACCATAGTCCTAGGGGACTTTAATATAGACTGGAATTCATGTAACAGTACAAACCCCACCACCCATATTAACCTTTATGGTTTCTCACAAACTATAAACTCCCCTACCAGAACTAATAGACTTAACAATAAAGATAGTACCTTGGATTGGATACTCACTAATAGTCCTCATCAAACTTACACAACAGGAACTCTTCCAAATGACCTAAGTGACCATTCGCTAATATACATTATCAGACATAAAACCAACCTAACTTTCCCTAACACTTTCAGAACAGTACGCACAAAAAAGCATTTTAACCCTGAGCTGTTCCAAACAGAACTTAAACAATGTAATTGGACACCATTAAAATCTCTCCCTATAAATAAAGCAGTTGAATACTTTAATTCCACATTCTTAAAGATCCTGGACCATCACACCCCAACATGCTCTACTAGAAATAAAGCTAAACCAGCCCCTTGGCTCTCTAATAATACTAGGCAACTAATCCTTCGCAGAAACAAATCCTGGGCAAAATAGCATACTACTAAGAATCTTAGAGATCACCAAACCTTTAGACAACACAGAAATAATGCAAAAAAAGCCATCTTACTAGACAAAAAAAAAAAAAACTATTACCTCCAATTACAACAATCCTCCCTCAAGGAACCACAAAAATTTTGGACTAGCGTTAACAAACTTCTATACCCAGGAAAAACTATCACCCCCAACCCACTAGGCTCTAACCCTGAGAATCCAACACAAACAGCCAATGCTTTTAATTCTTTCTTCACTGACACTATTCAAACTCTTGCTAGCCATCTATCTCCTGACACCTCTAATATGCCTACTCCCACTACCAACCCACCCCCATTATTTCATTTACAACCAGTGTCCACATCCTATATCTGCTCCCTTCTCCAAAAACTAAAATCAACCACCCCTTCAGCTGACAAACTCCCAGCAGAATTTCTGCAAAAAGGAGCTAAAGCTATTGCATATCCCATCTCCATTCTGATAAATAGAACCATAAATGAAGGCACTATCCCATCTATCTGTAAAATTTCTCATATCATCCCACTATATAAAGGTGGGAACTCCAGTGACTTTTCTAACTTTCGTCCCATAGCTCTACTATCCCCACTTGCAATAATAATGGAAAAGTGCATTCACAATCAACTTCTTAACCACCTTCTCCATCACAACCTAATAGCCAACTGTCAACATGGATTCAGACCTTTCCTCAGTACCACCACTGCCCTGCTATCCTTCACAAACTGTATCAACAAAAAACGCAATGATAGTATTCTGTCCTCTGCAGTCTTTGTTGATTTATCTAAAGCTTTCGACATGGTTAACCACCAACTCCTTCTACACATACTGAAATCCCTTTCACTCGACCCTCTATCTATGAATTGGGTCACATCTTACCTTGAAAACCGACAACAGGCTGTACTCTGGCAAAATAAACTATCTAATCACCCTCCTATCTCCCTAGGTGTTCCACAGGGCTCCATATTAGGTCCACTCCTGTTTTCCATTTATATCAATGACCTTCATTTAGCCATTCCACTCTCCACCTGCATTCAATATGCAGATGATTCTACTATAATCTGTTCAGCCACTTCCCAAGCCGAACTTCAGTCACTTACCCAAAAAGCTTTCAATACTGTAGAACAATGGTTCTCTAACAGCTGCCTCCTCCTAAACCCCAAAAAAACTAAACTGTTACTCTTCACACCAACCCAAAAGTCCACTCCTTTAGATTTCACTCTCACATCCAATAATGGTACTCTTATTTCTTCTGACCCAACCACCAAACTCTTAGGAATTACAATTAACAACAACCTCAACTTTGATACTCACATTAATACCACAATAAAATTATTAGTTAACAGAAAACTAGGATCCCTCTACAGAATCAAACCCTTTCTTACACCAGTAGCAAGGACCACTATAGCCAGAACTCACTTAATCTCAACCCTACTCTATGCTTCTCCTATATACACTAACCTCTCTAAAAATAACCTTAACAAACTAGCTACATCCTATAACAATATTGCTAAATTTGCTACAGGCTCTTCTTTCAGAACTCATCACTGTCTGAATCTAAACCAACTAGACTGGTTAGAATTTCTTAATCAGATTAAATTCCACAAACTTACTATAACCCATAAGACCCTATATCAACTCAGCAACACTCCAATACTCTCTAGCCTCATTACACCTTATAATAATCTCAAGAATCTATGCTCCTCAAGCAAAATGCTGATTAATACTACCAAATCAAAAAACTCAGCAGGCGACTCCTTGTTTCTAATGCTGTCAGAAAATTATGGAATCAGCTACCACCTGACCTCACATCTCAGACCTCTCTCTCACTTTTTAAAAGGAATCTAAAACTATTTCTCAATAAATACTGGCTATGCTCCTGCACCAGCCCTGGCTAACTTTTTTCCTTTACTCTAATTTTCATCGTACATCCTTTACAATCCTCCCTCTCTAAGTTTCAATATACTATGTTTTGCATACAGATCTATGTTTACATGTATATTGTACCTTCTTTAGTATATTACCCTTTACATATTTTTGATTATGTTATTATTTGCATTGAGTATTATAATTATGTTCATCTAAAAAATAAATGTTTTTTATAATGTTCTTATGTAACAATTGCTATTTTTACATTGTTTCTGTCATAACCTCTATTAATTTTGTATGTTTTCCTGGAGCTTTTCTCCCCGGGCCTCTACTGAAAATGGCCATATATCCAGTTAGACTAGCCCGGTCAACAAATGTAAAATAAAAATAAATCAAATAAAATAAAATAAAAACATTTATCCCAGTGGTGGGGATGTTACTTACTGCTCCTCTTGATGTGGGGCTTGCAATACACACACCCCTGATAATATATGCTAGCTCCAAAATTACTGTACTTCAGAGTATGTGGAGTACTCTAAAATACATCATTCTCTAATAAATTATATATTCCTCATATTCTCATTTAAATTCTTGATTTCGGTTATGATCATCAGACTTCTACCAGGCCCTATGTACTGAAATGACATATGTCAGGTGTGGTCATCAGAACCACAAAAGTATTACAAATGCCTAGTAGAAGTGCAGGACTAAATAAATGGATCAAGGTTGAGCAGTTATAGGATGCAATTGCACAAAAAAGGGGTGAACTACTCAGACAGGTATGTTTTTGTGTTGTAACCTTTATATAATTCAATCAGTAGATGAGAAAATTCTTCGATTTCCCTCAAGAAGGAATTGTTTTTTCCCTCCAATCGCTACATGAGGGAGTGTTCATTAAAAGCAGTACCTTACTTTGCATTAATGTGAAAGACAGCCATAGACTATATACTTTGTGGAAATATATTTTAGGAAGAGAGAGAGATAGAATATGTGTGTGCACGCGCATGTGTGTGTGTGTGTGTGTGTGTGTGTGTGTGTGTGTGTGTGTGTGTGTGTGTGTGTGTGTGTGTGTGTGTATGTGTGTGTGTGTGGCTAAAATGATCAGGCAGGTATGTTAATGGTTAGGTAATGCTCTTCTTGATTTGTCTGCTAAAGTGTCACTTTGCAATACTGTTCAGCTTTTAATTCCCCAGTTTTAACATTAACTAAGAATCTATTATTGATCTGTTTTGATAATTATAAACTCAGCACTTATACTGTCAAAGCCCTAAGAATGTTTGATCTAATAAACCTAACATAACTGACAGTAAATCTTTTAATTATGTCCCACAGACTGACAGCTAATATTAGTTCCCTCTCTTCCAATAAACACACAGAGATGCAGACACACACACACACACACACACACACACACACACACACACACACACACACACACACACACACACACACACACACAGTCACACATTTTTTCTTTTTGTTGTGCTATATCCAAGTGACCTAAACTAGTCTCTATGGTAACATGATTATTATTTTGATAATTATTAAATAAGCACACTGCACTCATGAAACATAAACATTTCCAGAATCAATACTGTCATAATTATAAGCACCGCTGGTCAAGTATTACCATGTACCCCATGGGCTAAGTCCTTTTAATTCTGTTGTAATTCCAGTGCTGAATGACCCATGGCATGTTATAGAACGTGGCACACATAAATCTTACTGTAGCTAGTAAATGAACAGAGATCAGAAAGGTATATTTGCAGTAAAATCTGGAATCCATTCCTTTTGTTTAGTTATGTCTTGCATGAATAAATATTTTATAAAGCCATAGTTCTACTTAACAAATGATAGGGCTGAAGCAATACAAGGATATGCAGCTTCAGAAGTAAATTACTGTATACTATATGCTTAAACAGTACGCACACTAGTAACTGAATAAATATATAGATGAGCTACAGTAGTGCTTAATACCTGACTGCCTCATACCCACCTACTCACACTAAATACACTAACATATAACACTTTTGGAAAAGACAGGAAAATGCTGGCAGAAAAATTCATAGCCCTATGTGTACTGCATACAAGAGACATTGCAAAGAAAGATTTGCCAAAGTACTGGAAGCCGAATGATTCACTAACAGAACTAAAATGAAATAAAAAGAATGTCACATTGAGCCATAGCTGTTAGTGTTCCTTTATTATAGCAGTGCACTGAGCACCTGTCTGTACATGCAGCATTCTAGCTACGGGGTTCTAAAGTTAGATATAGTGTGGAGAAAGGCAGCGCAGGGCACATTACATATTGTACCCAGGATGCACTCCTTCTTCTTTGGGAGAGGAGTGGGAAAATGAAGGCAAAGATCATAATGTGCTGATAAATATATTAAAAACTAACCCTCGGATTCTGCAACCCTGAATGGTGTGCAGGACTAGTGCAGGAGTTCTAGCAGGCAATATGTCTGCCGTGCAATAGAGGAATAACCTGCAGGGGCGTGCACAAGCGCTCCTGCACTTTTCCTGCACGGACTCAACCTCCGTATGCAAATTACCCCATTTGCAGGAGAAATCCATGCAAATGCGGCAAATTTGCAGTCCAGAAAGCTGGAAACCAGACGTGCAGGACTAGTGTAATCTGTAGAAATGTACTCGGTTAGTAACCTAGTTAATGTCTGCAAATTCCAAAACGGAGCCGTGAGAGCTCGAAATAAAGGGTGCATATCATTCAGGAAGCATGCCAATGGCCAAGTATAAGGCCATTGGCATTGAAAACAGCTTAAAAAATAAAAAAAAAAAATCAACTTTTATTTTTTTTTAGCCAATCTTGGCTGTTTAAGCATAGAGCAGCGGCTCACAATTGGGATCGGGGTGAAAATAAGAAAAGAAACCTAAAATAAGCATTCTAACTAAAATCACTATTCTGTCATTAAAGTCAATGGCGGGCAGAAGTCAACATGACCAGTGAGTAGTGGTTGCTGGGTGGGGGGGGGGGGGCACAGTGTGAGACATGTAACTATGCATTAGCAGGCAATTCTATGAAAATGAGGGGAATGATAGTGAATCCCAGATTTCCCCAGCATGCTAGTCAGCTCCCAACAGTGTAAGAGCAGGAATAGCTTGGTGCAAGCTTAGGAGTTAGCTGACATCATAGGGGGGTATGACAGGCATACTGTAAGGGAATTGGAGCCTTGTGGCTCAGGTGTGCTCCTAGCTAAGCACAGCTAGGCAAGGGGGTGTGCCTGAGTCTGCCTAGCACTCTTTACATTGCCTAAGTGAGTGTGCTCACTGCGCACCGGGTTTGAAAGAAAAAAAAAAGGTAAACCAAGAAATAGCAGCAATGTGCACATTTGAGCACTGTGTTTGTGCGGCATGCCCCTGGTCTTAAACAGGAAGGCAATGGGAAGGAAAAACAGCAGTAGGAAGTTAATCAAGGAGAACTAGCATAGCTGGCAGGTGAAATGAATCAGAATCAGCCAATTACACAGGCAGTAGACCATCCTAGCCCAGAACACTACTATAAACTATGCAAACACCTTCCACACTGGTTTTTCCCATACTCTACACCACCGGTGTATACAAGAGGGGAAGTTTTAACAGACAAAACAACAAAATGATAGGGGCTGCAATAGCTATCATGCAACAACTTGTGGAAGAGGATGAGGGTGGTGAGAATGTGAATGCTGTCGACCAACCCACAGTGAAGAGACGGAAAAGAGTGTACAGATCCAGGGTAACGTACCAGGAGCTACTTGAGCTGGAGATAGCGGAGCATTATAGGGTGGACAGGGACCTCCTAAAAGAAATTGTTGAGCTGTGCCGGTCACGCCTGACACACAGAACTAACAGAGGGGAACCCATCCCATTGGATACCAAGGTATGTGTAGGCCTAGGAATACTAGCTACAGGTACCTATCAAAAAGGCCAACTAGGGATATGATGGGGATCTCACAGGCATCAACATCCAGGGTACTCCACCAGTTCCTGGGTGCCATTTCAGCACATGCCGATGAGCACATATATTTCCCCAACACCCATGAGGCATTGGCCAGCAATATGCAACTGCTCCACCAAATAGCAGAATACCCTGAGGTAGTGCTAGTGTTATAGACTGCATGCACAGATACATCAAAGCACCAGCTGGTGAGTGGGTTAGGGTCTACATCAACCACAAGGGCTTCCCCTCTATCAACTGCCAGGTCATATGTGATGCCCAGAGCATAATAATGAATGTTTGTGCTGGCTGCCCTGGAAGCTATCACGATTCCCACATCTGGCATCTGACACAGCTGTACCAGAGATTTGCCAGTGGGGACATCCCTCAAGGTCACCTATTGGGGGATGCTGGATACAAACTGAAGCCATGGCTGATGACACCCATCAGAAATGCACACACACCCGAATAAGAACTCCATAATACACAATATAATCCTGCAGAACCAGCTACAGCAGGAACACCATAGGGCAGGGCCACACAGCCCCCCACCATTGCCAAGGCCTGCATAAGCACAGAGTGACTTGGCGGAGGAACAACCTGAGCCTGCCCCAGTAGGCAGAAGGAGGCATGCTCAGTATGCCATGGCCTTGGCAAAGAGGTAACGCATAGCACATATACTGACACAGGAGGGACCAAGGGAATAACACCTCTCTCTGACTCACACATACAGTAAAAGGGATGCCAAACACGATACTACCTGTGCTCAACCATATGTAGGGAGTGTACTATGTGCATCCGACACAGGCAGCCCTGCAGCACTACCCTCAATACTGGGACACCCACAAGGTAAGTGACAAACACATGCCAGTCAGTGAGGTTTGCATGCCCAACAACAGTCACAGCCAACAGGACAGGTGTAGACAAACACAAACAAAGACTTCACTATGGCCTCTGAATGATGCCTATGGGTAACCTTCCTCCCAGGCCTACACAGACAGACTAGAGCAGGTCAGGCAGTGGGATCTTAGTTATGAAGGGTAGGAAGTCAGAAAGTAATATGTAGGTCAATCAAAGCTAAGATCTGTAGTACACTGATATGCCTCTAGTCAGCATGATAGGTTAGAATACAGAATGAGATGGAGTACCTGACATACCAGTACAGTCATAGCAAATCTGTACAAGTGTCAGGTGTGCCCCCCATCCTGCGTAGAAATGTAATAACAGTCAGGTGTGCCCCCCTAATCCTGTGTAGAAATGTAGTAACAGTCAGGTGTGCTTCCCAATCCTGTGTAGAAATGTAGTAACAGTCAGGTGTGCTCCCCCCATCCTGTGCAGAAATGTAGAAGCAGTCAGGTGTGCCCCCCCAATCCTGTGTATAAACGTAGAAATAGTCAGGTGTGTCCCCCCAATCCTGTCTAGAAATATAGAAACAGTCAGGTGTGCTCCCCCCAGTCCTGTGCAGAAATGTAGAAACAGTCAGGTGTGTCCCCCCAATCCTGTGTATAAACATAGAAATAGTCAGGTGTGCCCCTCCCCCAAATCCTGTGTAGGAATGTAGAAAAAGTCAGGTGTGCACCCCACAACCCTACGTATGTATGTAGTAATTGTCTGGTGTCCCCCCCAATCCGATGAACACATGCCGTAATAGTCAGGTGTGCCCCCCCACAACCCTATGTAGAAATGTAGGAACATGTATGTGTAGGTATAATACCAGTGGAGCACAGATGCCCAGAGGTGGCCAAGGTAGCAGGATAGGTTGTAGCATCTGCACAATATGCAGGTATGTGTGTGTTAGGTTGGTGTGTGTTTCATATTGTGTGAGAGTGGCTGGTATGTATGCATGTTGAGGTAAGACCTGGTGGCCATTGCCCACTACCGCTGATGACAGGGACAAGTCCTCACAACTGCAGTGCCAAAGACAATGCCCACCAGTATAACACAAGCTAGCAGTAAGCCATTGCAAATGTATGGTGGTAATATGTGTTACCATCTGAAAGACTGACATGGCATGGCTGTTGGGCTAGATATACAAGCAGTACACAGGGAAAGTACCCCAGCCATACAGTATATATCGTGTCACTGTGAAATGGACACACCCTTGGAATAGTACAAAGAGGTATGCATCACATTATTTGGTCCTGTAGTAGGGGATACCGGTGTTGTCTGCCCAAACACTAGCAGATCACAAAAGAGGTAGGACTGATGTATTGGGAAATAGCTGATGTATCTGCACATGCAAGCATAACTAGAATGTCCAATGCATATCTGTGTGTCAGATGCAAGTACTGTCCATAGCACACATGCATCCAGCTCACGGAAACACCACCCACAGGTACCTCTTTGATTGTACCCCTGCTGTTGGGAATGGGTACAATATGACCCCAGCTGTATATGGCAATAGTGAAAGAATGCAGCATGCAGTGCAGGTGTCCCATGCAGGTGTGTCACCAGTTGTAGGTAGCACCCTTCCAGAATCCACACCATCGATCAAAGTTGATAGAAGGTAGTGGCATGAACACCTAGCACACCTATCCTGTCACCCCAGGGGAATATACTGTATGGTGGTCTGAGACTGTAGGACAGACAGAATGAAATGGCCTGTCACATCTGGCCCACATCAACAGCTAATGGCCAACAAGCCTCTGCCAAGGGCCTTTGTCTCACACGTACTGCCAATGTATGTTATGTTATGGACACCCAGTTAACACAATGCACTCCACATACAGCATATGCAAGGCCATGTGGACAAACCACAGTAGCATGTCCACCATGTCCCACTGGATGAACTGTCAAGCAACACTGACACACAGCCATGATGGGGTGATAACCATAGGGAAAGTATCAGAGAATGTATGCATAATGTAAGGAAGAGGAGAGAATAATTGAGGGGTGGGGGGTGGGAGCGTGGGCAGCATGGAATGTGCAAGGCCTGACACAAAGCTGTGTGCACACACTATCCCTGGCTGTAAACACATAAATGGGTGCCTACATACCTGCGCGTACACCACAATAGGGGTAATGTCCTGACTCATGGCCCCTATCTGGTTAACCTGTGTGAATCTGTACAACTGTGAGGTATTGCCATAGCAATATAAGGGTATACTGTCATGTTGATGGATGCACATGTATGGGATCCCCTGCCAGCACTGTACCAAGGTGCTGAACCGGATACACAGACCCAGCAGCAAGTGTCTGCAGCACCTCCTCCAGGATGGCATAACCAACCGTGAATATGTAGGCATCTGCCCACAATACCACACACAGATGCAGTCCCCCTTGTCCCCCAAGACATCACTGTGAACATGAATGTCCACTTGACAGTACATGAGGACAGAAAACATCACAGTGTATAACAGTACATGTCTGAATATCTCTGCTAACAGCAGTAACATGTCAGTCACCTACAGTACACACTATCCCCTGCACACTTTGTCTCCATATTGCCAAATGTTCAACAGATACCCTGTAGAAACAGTTTGCTACCTGTAGGTGTACAACACAAAGATCTGCACTGGAGTACAAACTACCTGGAATTGATCCACACATGCAATACAGAAGGGCATACTGGGCATACTCACATACTTAGAGAAATGAAGGCAATGTCAGACAACAACATACTGAAAGTCCATACTGGGCATGCTCACACACTTACACACATGAAGCCATTGCGTGCAAACAACAGTGGACCAGACATATCTGGCAGTTGCAGATGTTAGTGCAGACACTCCTCAGTATACACCACTCATGCTTTGCAAACACAGTAGATAGGAATACAGACATATACCCAAGTGACAACACACTATAATAAGCCAAAAGTAGATGTACATAGATGTGTGGAAGAGAGTGACTGTGACAAGGAGCCATCCAGGCCTGTCCCACCCAGCACACAGCCAGATGGCTACAACCACATGAGTTTCAGATGTCACTCACTGTAGATACTAGCCAACGGTATATGTCAGCAGTACTGACTATGTGGTACAAGCGCTAGCTGTGCAACATTACTGTACAAGGAAGTAGTCATCTAGCAGCTGTATGCACATACCTGTGGAATATGGCCCTGCATGTGCCCACATGTGGTGTGTCAACATCTAGATGAATGGGTTGTGGCCCATGCACACACACTGGCCTCCCCATAGCCCTACTATGACAAGCCTGCTGAGTTCATCCACTATGAAATACAGCTTTGGGAAGGTTGTAGCCCAGTAATCTCTGTGGCACATCCTATAACTGCATACTGCTGTAGTGTAATAAAATAGTTAGGTAGGAGTTCTAATCCCAGACATAGCAACTGTATGAGTGTGTGTGTCTGTCTTTATCTGTGAAGAGAGCAATGCTTTCTAGGCTAGTCACACTCCTTACAATTCAAATGCCCTACTTTGGCAAGGCTGTTGATGTCATCCACCTTGAAATACAACTTTGGGAAGGTTGTAGCCTAGAAATCTATGTGTCTCGTCCTATAACTGTGGACTACTGTAGTGTGATGAAAATAGTTAGGTAGGAGTTCTATTCCCAGACTTGTCAACTGTATGTGTATCTGTCTGTGTAGAGAGCAATGCCTTTTAGGCTAGTCACACTCCCTACAATTCAAATGCCCTACTTTGGCAAGGCTGCTGATGTCATCCACTTTGAAATGCACCTTTGGGAAGATTGTAGCCCAGTAATCTCCATGGTGCATCCTATAACTGTGTACTGCTGTAGTGTGATAACATAGTTAGATAAGAGTTCTAATCCCTGACTTGGCAACTGTGTGTGTGTGTCTGTCTGTGTAGACAGCAATGCTTTTTAGGCTAGTCACACTCCTTACAATTTAAATGCCCTACTTTGGCAAGGCTGCTGATGTCATCCACCTTGACATACACCTTTGGGAAGGTTATAATCCATTAATTTCTGTGGTGCATACTGCTGTTGTGTGATAAAATAGTTATGTATGAGTTCTAATCCCAGACATGGCAACAGTCTGCATGTGTGTGTGTGTGTGTGTGTGTGTGTGTGTGTGTGTGTGTGTGTGTGTGTGTGGAGAGAAATGTGTTTTAGCTAGTCACACTCACTACACTTCAAATGCCCTACTTTGACAAGGCTGCAGATGTCATCTGCCTTGAAATACACCTTTGGGAAGGTTGTAGCCCAGTAATCTCCATGGTGTGTCCTATAACTGTGTACTGCTGTAGTGTGATAAAGTAGTTAAGTAGGAGTTCTCATCCCAGACTTGGCAAGTGTGTGTGTGTGTGTGTGTGTGTGTGTGTGTGTGTGTGTGTGTGTGTGTGTGTGTGTGTGTGTGTGTGTGTGTGTCAGTCTTTATCTGTGTAGAGAGCAATGCTTTTTGGGCTAGTCACACTCACTACACTTCAAATGCCCTACATTGGCAATCCTGCTGAAGTCATTTACTGTGAAATACACCTTTGGGGAAGGAGTACTCCAGTTCTCCCTGTGGTACGTCCTATAACTGCTTCATGCTGTAGTGTGATATAGAACTCTGGTAGGGGTTCTATCCCCACACATGGCAGTTGTGGATGTTTTGTGTGTGTTTCTATGTCTGTGTAGGGAGCAATGCATTTTAGGCCAGTCACACTCACTACACTTGAAATGCTCTACTTTGGCAATCCTGCTGATGTTATTCATTGTGAAATACACCTTTGGGGAAGGAGTACTCTAGTAATCTCCATAGCGCATTCTATAACTGCATATTGCTGAAGTGTAAAAACTAGTTTGGCAGGAGTTCTAATCCCAGACATGACAGGTGTGTGTGTGTGTCTGTGTGTCTCAATGTGTGTGTCTGTGTTTGTAATTAGTATCCTGTGTTGAGCTGGCTCTGAGTGTGTAACAACTGGAGTCAATGGGGAGCGGGTTTGGCAAATTTCTTATATGGTGGCCCTAGTATTATCACAATGTCCACCATACTGGGATAACAGATGTGAAATAGCCGAGAAGCTGGGGTGCATATCTATGCCGCTACATTTGACATCAAGGCCAGGCGAACAAAGTGAGTGACCCTAGTATTATCCAGATAACACTCTCAACCCATGTCTCATACACACACACAATTGCCTAGGCAACAGCCACTATGTTGGTAGTACCCTACATATTGCTCACTGATAGTAACCATGGTGTGATTGCAGTGGGCTACAGTGAGCATGGCACCCTGACCATCAGTCCAATAGGCATGTACATGCCGATAGTGCACCTTCCCCATGTTCCCCACTGGACACCTGTAACACCTGTGGTGCCTCAAATGTGACTCACAAAGGACATACCATGCCTGAAAACATGCCCTGTATGGACATATGCCACTGACACCAGGGAATTCCAGTATCATGCTCTCAATGTAGGTGTTGGGTCAACCTGCCATCCATTAACAGTTCCCACCACATGAGGCCAGGACTGCCACATCTGATGATAACAATCTGTGTACACCACATGGGCCAGACACCCCAGGTACAGTTCCACATGTCACTGTACATGCATGTTGGAGGTGTGCACATCCCAGACACCATCCATGTCACGGACTAAGGAACACATACATGGTAAGCAATGCACAGCATTGGCCACATTCAATAGTCACTCAGGTGACTGGATGGTGAATACAATACCCACCTGTGTGGTCATATCCAGACACTACACCCCTGAGCCACAATGAAGACCATTGTCATGTGGCCTGATGCCAAGGTATACCCATCACCTAGCCTTGTATAGCTGGCTGGCACAGTCGACCACTACACACCTGTGCAGCAATGCACATGTGCATGTCAGTACTGGCACCTTGTATCTGTGTGTGTGTTGAATGATGAGTATCACCACATTCACACTCACTACAACCCCCATTGGCATACTGAAGCATGCTGTCTGATGTCAGACACCTCCACATACCCTTTGCCCATATAACCTCCATATGACCCCTATGGTACATGTGATACCTGCACTGTAATGTGTTGTGGCAATCTCACTAGTGATGATTTGTATTACTGGCCCTGCCAAGTGTGTCAATGTGTGTATGTCCCTGTGAGAGTGTGGCTGTGTTGACACTGGCACCTGTTCATGCAGACAGGCATGTGTACTACACCTACCATATAGCTACCATATCCCTGTTGCAAATGTCACTCACCATCACATATACGTTTTGAGGGCTCCTCAGCATGTAATCTATGTGGCACATCCAATAACTGCATAGACATGTGATAGCACTACATAGTCCCCAGGGGTTTGATACCCTGTACTGGTAGGTGTGTGACACAAACATACTTATGTTTTACTCTCCCAGCCCTCCCTGACTATTCTTTGCCTCTATCTGCCTCTCTCACTCCATCTCTGGTGGATGTGGAGACTTACATCTGCTGTGCTTAGGCAGCAGCATGTGTATTTTAAGTGTTGCTCATGATCAGCTGATGGCCTCTGCATGAATTGCAGCCCTCCTCTAGCTGATTGCATTTGGAAGGGCTGTGGTAACATTCCCATAGTCAAATGAATGGAAACACACACCAATATCTAGGAACATCATGTTGGTGTTGGGCCTTTACATTCACTGTGAGCAGGAAATCGATCCGTTGTTTGGCAAACAGCATCTCAGGTGGATTGAGGATCTACATTTAACAACTTACACTGTGGAAACAGGGCAACACACAGGAGGGTGATGTGACTGACTTGACTACAGACTGTAAGTGCTGCTATGCTGCATTTGGAGTAATGTTGGTGTAACAGGGTGTGTGCTGATATGGCTGTCCTACATGTTTTAAAAGCTGCCATGTCAGTGCTATGTTTATGAGGAAACCCCGATCTGTAGGGTCTTCTGCAGACTAGACAGTGTGTGGTGCCTTTTGTTTCATGTGTCACCCACAGAGCACCTGTCTGTGAACTGCAGAAGGTAGTGTGAGGATTGCAGTCTGTAGATGGTGACAGCTGTGAGAATTATTGACTTTCTATCCTTCAAAGGACATATATTGCAACAAACCCTGTTACAACAGTAAATGTATGAGGGTATCACAGCAACATGTCAATATTGGCCCTGTGTATGTGCCTCCAGCCACAACTCTGTCAACCTTTGTATATATGTCGTGCAGTAAGAGGTGAATACATGCTGTACACCATACTTAGTATCATCATATATGATAACAAGCCAGTGAGATGTCAGACTACTACACATGTTATGTGTAGTGGGGGTTACAATTTATGACATAACCTGGACATTCTGTGGTTGTGTGTACAGTATTGAGGTCTGTGTACTCATGGTGATTGTCGACACTGTGTATTGTTCATATGTACTTTGGTCTGTGTACAGACTGTGGTAGATGTCATTGTTCATGGTCCTGTTCTATCTGATGTTACATGCTGCTCCACTGTATGTTATCCTATTGGCTTACACGTTTGTAGGGCCATACACACACATGTCCCATACCACAGACAGGCTTCAGACAACACTGTGGAGCAGCTCATTATATGTAGGGTTAGTGTGTGAGTGGCACTTATGAGGATGGTGTTGCACAGATAGTCCATATACTGTAATATTATGCTAGCTTACCATATGCTGCTGTGGCTGTGTTCACATTGGTTGCGGTTATGCACTTTCACACAGGTGTATCATACTCTGTGCTGTGACATGCATGCAGAGCCTGCTAGACATGCTGGTACATGTGTATTCCCCCATAGAAAGTGTAGGCCAGTGTTGAGCCAGTCTGCCTGTAGCCTGCACAGTGGAATGTTACATGACTAGCAGCTTAGTGTACTTACTCAGTGAGATGTCTTGTCCAGATACTTGCCAGATGTACTGCTGCTGGGCCACCATAACAGTCATGTATGTCAGATTGAGCAGTAGGATGCTGTACAGATGTATGTCAATATCTAGTGGCTAGTATGTGGCCATGGCATCTCCATACCAGTGGTTATCATGTGTCAGGATAGACAGGGGTGTGTGAATGCATAACCTATGGGGGCAAATGTGTACCAGTAGTTATGTGTTATACACATCTACATGGCTGTTAACATCGACATTGTCAGGCGTGGCCCACATGTCTTGCACTAAGGGGTTCTGTGTATACCTCTGGACTGTCCAGAGTGTGTCAGACTGTCCACATATATTGGCCAATATATCTGCTGTTGTCCATAGGAGCATTACGTGCTAGCAGTGGTACTGTCCTATGATGTCCTTAGGATGTCTGTCAGTAGCCAATGGCTCACATGATAAAAGCAGATGTGACCACCCACACACACCATATCTATGCTGCCTTAAGGTATCTGGATGTACATTACCATACAATCCACCTTGGGTAAATGCAGGCCTACCACCTCCTGCCATACAGACTGTTCTGTCTGTCAATGTGCTTGTGATGGTGCCAATTATGCCTTGTTATGTAACAGTTACATCCCATTGTGTCAACTGAGTTCTTTACTCCATAGGGACTGTGTACAGAGTGTAGATAGAGGCTGCTGAGCTATACATCTGCATTACTTACTGTTGATTGTTTGGTATCCTGTGGCCCAATCTGTCTTTACTATTGTACTACTTGAAGGCTTCGGCCTGGACAGCAACATTTGTAAACCTTTCTGGACTACTATATTAGTATAACTGTTTCACAGTTGCATTACTCTGTTTATATGGATGTCAGTGTCTAAACAGCTATGTGACATGGCATATACAACTTTAACAGTATACAAATAAAGCTGCCCCATTTATGCAAACCTGTGTGTGGTGTTATAACCTTTGACCTCTCTGTGGGTATATGTTGCAGGCAACAATTATCATTTGTATGGATGGCTCATACAGTGTCCTGTTGTTAAGGTGGTAACTGTAGGCATAGTGGCTGTTCCATATTGCGTGCACCTTCTACATATGTATCGTTCTATACATATCTCTGCATGTGTATGTGTAGCTACGTATATATCTATATATATGTATACATATATATGTATATCTGTATCAGCATATATGTATCTGTGTATATGTATCCTAGGGATGTTGATAGCTTCCACACTGTACATTCCCTAGGGGAACCAGGCTGTACTGCATGATATGTTATGGATACCAGCCTGGCATCATACAGGTGGGCTGGAGTACTGTAAACATCTTGTGCCCATGCTGTATCAGGGCCTGGTTATTGGATCTGCAACATTTGGTAGTGTATTGCAGAGCAGACGTGTTTGACTGTGAGGGGGGGGGGGTATACCTATTCTTACAAGACGTATGCTTGACTGGGTCCTCTCAACCCATTAACGGTGCATGTGAGCATATATGTTTTTGTTATGTTCCCATTGTTATGTACAGATGTATGTCCGTATATACCTATATATATATATATATATATATATATATATATATATATGTCATAGGTTCATAGGTTAGTACTAAGCTAACTGCCCTTGCGAGCCATTGTAAGCTTAGCCAATTATCCCTTGTGAGACTCAAACCCTACAGCTTGTGTTTGTAAGGCAAACACCTTAACCATTAGGCCACCCTGATATATATATATATATATATATATATATATATATATATATATATATATATATATATATATAACCGGGGAAGTCCACTGGGCCAGAAAAATCCATTTTCAGTGGAGGACCGGGGAGAAAAGCTCCATAACTAAGCAAATTACAATGTAAAACAGTACAGTATAAAACAAGCAAATTACAATATAGAAATTACAGTATAGACTATAAAAGATAGCTCATACATGTTAAACTGAGATAATAAGACAACGGTGAAGTTAATTAGAGGCAAAGTACAAATGGTAGTATTTACATCAAATATAGCAGAAATAGGTAACATATTCATTAGGCAATGGAACATTCTGAAGGTGGTAAAAGTTTTAGTAGAAGTGTGCAGTTGTTGATGATATGTGTCAAAGGCTGGAGCTCAGAAAGAGATAAATATTGTACAATAAGTGGGGTAGAAAACAGTCAGGTAGTGGTAGTAGAACTCAGATGGAAGTTGTAAGGAATAGTATGGAGAGTTGGAGAAGAGTTTGGCATTCAAGTAGGGAAGGAGCAGGGACACATCCATTTAGAGGACAGGTAGGAGTGTAAGAAGGATTTAAAGTTAGGGAGATGTGAGACAGTTCGAAGATGGGATGGAAGTGAGTTCCAAAGTTTGGATAGGGAGTATGAAAGCAGGAACTGGCTGGGAGGTCATAATGGTTTATGTACTTGAAGGAGGTTTTGGCTTTTTGATCTTAGTAGGCGATTTGGGTATAAGGGGTTAAGGAGGTGGAGAGGGAAGGGCAGCTAGATGGCTTAAAGGTGAGTTTGTGGGCGGTAGTTAGCTTTATGAATTTTAGGTAGTTAGGCAGTTCTAGCCAGTTCAGGGGTTGAAGAGAGAGGCAATGATGAGATGAGGTTTTGGAGCATGTGGTGAATTTGCTTATTTTATTGTAGCAGGCTTCTAATTTGGACTGCAATCCAAGCTGAATGTTGTTGTACAGATGGGCACCTTATAGCAGGGAGGGGAGGAGGTAAGAGGAGGCAAGGGCTTTTCTGGTGGTTGGGTGAGGAAATGGTGATGTTGTTATAGGGGACCTAATTTTTGATGTTTTTTTGATGCAGTATTAATATGGATGTCAAATTTTAAGTGTTTATCAATGATGACACCTAGTAACTTAGTATATGAAACAATTTCAATAGGGGTATTATCTTGACTTAGTGTAGATAAAGTGACTTTGTTGAATGTGGTGGCTTTGGATGGAGCAAAAATCATTAGTTTAGTTTTGGTAGCATTTGAGGCTAGGTGATGGATTTGCATCCAGGTTTCTGTTTTGGTAAAAGCTGATTTGGTTTTTAACTGTAAGTCTGAAGGGGAGTCAGCAGTGTAGATGATTGTGGAATTGTCTGCATACTGAATTAGAGAGTTATCAGGGCTAGAATGGTGATAGTTGTTGATAAATATGTTAAAGAGTAGGGGGCCAAGAGCAGATCCCTGGGGGATGCCTGTGGGGGTAGGAAGGAAGGTGGAAATAGAAGATTTCCATTTGACAGCTTGGTATCTATTGGAGAGGTAGCTAGAGAACCAGGCTACAGAGGAGAGAGATAGGTTGAGAGAGGATAACTGAGATAGGAGTATAGGGTGGGATATGGTGTCAAAAGCTTTTGATAGATCCAGGAATAGGGTAGATACTAACTTGCCAGAGTCACGGGCCTGGTTAATGCATTCTAGGAAAGATAGAAGGGCAGTGATTTTGCTATGGTCGGGATGGAAGCCATGTTGGGGTAAGAAGGTTATTGTGTGTCAGATGTGTCATTAGTTGTAAGTGGATGCATTTTTCCAGGATTTTTGATAATGGGGAGAGGAGAGAGATGGGCCTGAAATTAGTGGTGTCATTGCTGTTGCCACCTTTTGTTGAGAGGAATGATGAATGAGCGTTTCCATATAGAAGGGACATGAGACTCTTGGATACATCTATTGATAAGTATGGAAACTGGCAAGGCTATGCTGTTAGCTGCTAGTTTGAGGTATAGAGCTGGTTGATTATCAGGGGCAGTACTGCAGGGTTTTAGCTGGAGTAATATTTTTATGGTGCTTGTAGGGATGGTGTGGAGGTTTAAGGTGGGAAGGTCAGTATTGGTGGAAAGGAGGGATGCTTGTGGAGGAGATTTAGGTGGTGGGTGAGCAAAGGAGGTGGTAAGTTTAGCTAAACAGTTTACAAAGAAGGTGTTGAAAGAGGAAGCAATGTCAGGGTTAGAGAGGTTAGGGTTAGGGCAAGAGTTAGCTTTGTCTCCAGGATTAAGGAGAGAGGAGACTGTATTCCAGAACTTTTGTGGGTTGCTGGGGTGCTCAGATTGAAGCTTGGTATAGTATGATTTCCAATCTTTGGTTATTAGTTTTTTACGGTATTATGGAATTGTTTAAATTCTATTAGAATATTAGGTAGATTACATTTATGGTATTGTTTCCATTTTTTATCTCATTGGGGCATGATTTGTTTGGTCTCTTTTGATAACTAGGGACAAATGTGTGACTTGACCCTTTTGGTTCTGAGTGGAGCGAGGCTATTTAGTAAGTTTAGGAAGGTTTCGTTAAAATGGGCGATAGCATTATCATGGGATAGAGTTCTTAGGACAGACCAGTCTGTTTGGTCTAGACAGTTAGTGAAATAGTGTTGGTTGAAATTAGAGAGGTTACGAGTTTGAATGTAGTGGTGCTGTTTATGGGTATGAGATGGGTGGCGGATGGCAAAGGCAGGCATGTGGTCACTAATAGGGTCTGGAAGTATACCTGAAGAGGAGATGTTATTAGGGTGAGATACTAAAATCCAGTCGAGGATGGTACCTGTGTCTCCATTTTTGTTAGGCCTAGTGGGAGTTTGGATGATTTAGCAGAAATTAAAGAGGTTGATTGCTTGGGAAGGGGGTTGAGAAATGATATTTGCCCAGTTGATATTTACGTCACCAAGAATAAAGGTTTCATTTTTAATATTGGAAGGGAAGCAAGAAAGAATATCTTCTACTATTGGAATATTGTTTTTGCTGGGGGGGATATATATGGCTGCTATGCATATGGATTTATGGTTATTGATCTTTAGGTGGACTATTGTTATTTCTGATGTGGAGAAATTTGGAGTGGGGTTAGTAAAAGGAGTGACTGTGTAAGAGGAGGAGTAGATGATGGCTACACCACCTCCTTTTTTGTTGGGCCTATCATTGCATATAATTTGATAGCTAGGGGACAGTATTTCTGAGTCTTTTATGTTAGGCTTAAGCCAGGTTTCAGAGACGTCTCTGATATCAGGGTGATTATGTAAGAGCCAAGCATGGAGACTGGGTATTTTGTTACATAAACTTTGTGCGTTTAATGTGGTGAAGTGGATGGAATGAGGAGTGAGTATATGTGTGGGTATATGGTTAGGTGTGGAGTTGTTGGGGCCAGGGTTGGGATGAATATCACCAGACAGAGAGACGAAGAGTTGGCCTAGTAGATGATGTATATGTGTAGTGATAGAATGAGGTGTAGGGTATGGGTGGAAGATGTATTTGTTATTTTGTGAGTGGTGGTGATAAATAGGTGTGACAAGGGTTGGAAGGATTTTTAGTTTAAAGAATAAGGTGATGAAGATGGGATAGAGTTTGGGAGATATTGAAGGGAAAGAGGGTAGGAGAGTTGTTGAGTTATGGATGTACAGTGTAAGGGTGGGTTATAGGCAGGATGTGGGAGTTGTGTTAGGTATGAGAGGGTGATTAGGAAGGTTAGTAATCCTAGGTATGGAAGGTGTTGGGAGGGGAGTGTCATGATGTAGTTAAGTATGTGTGAGGGGGTGTGGTGTGGTGTGATTAGGGTGAGATAAATGATTGTTGGGTAGGGTGAGTGGTGGGAGGAGTTAGGGATAGATAAAAGTACAGGCAGTGGATGTGGGTGGAATTTGGGGGTAGGGTAACAGAGCGGAGAGAGCCCGCAGGGCAAACGGAGCAGGAAGAGCAAAAGAAGGTGAGTGCAGCAGAAAAAGTATCAGCAAAGTGTAGTTTAATAGCTATTGCAGAAAGTTTTGTACTACTATTGTTAGGCAAGGTTGAGTAGGTTGACTTTTCTAGAAAGTTTGGGCAAGGTGAGAGAAGATAATTGCAGTTTTAGGATGTTGCATCTCAGCCAACTCTTAGTGGAAAACTAAAAGCCTATTGGGTAAGTACTGAGAGGCTGGGAGTTACATAGCTAGATACTGCCATCTAGTGGTAGAACGATTAAGTAACAGAGATAACCAAACCCGTTGTAGGTTCGTGTATATATAGGAGAACTGGAAGGGGAGGGGGCAAACCTGTCTGCAGTGGGTTGCTGGCACGCACACAAGGAGGTCAGACTAAAAGGTAGCACAGCAAGGTAACAGTAAATTGTTTTCTAAGCACATACGTTAACTCAATCTTGTAGGGGTGTCTCCTTTCTCCTTTTAATGGTGGCTTTCTATATTTCAGGCGAGTAAGCCAGATTCAAGGTGTCTTCGGGAGTTATCCAGAAGTATTCCTTTTTACTGAATGCAGGGAGGGAGGACTCAGGGCTGAAATACTGTAGGAGAAAGAGAGACAACACTGAGATTAGTTAAAATGCAGGTGTGGATAAATAGGGTAGAAAGGGAGAGAAGAAAGGGAGAGGAAATGTAAAAGGTAGAAAAGATAGTGAAGCAGAGTGCAGTATTTAGAGAATAGACTAAGGATAGGTATAGACTGAGTCTAGTATGGAGGTCAGAGGGAGATTATCAATAGAGAGTAGCAGCAGATAAATGGAAGAGAGCATTAGAATGTAAGGTTAGAAACAGATCAGTAAAGGTTCCATTTAATAAAAAAACAGTTACTTTGCTATTTCATTGAGTAATAATAAATATTTTACAGCGTAGTTAATATTGGAGACACTAGTCCTTTAAAGAGGAGAGATAGTTGCACAAAATAGTATAGACATATCAGGCAAAGTGATTATATCGCAATGAAACTAACAAAAAGTGTTCTAGTGCAGGAAAATCACAATAAATATGACATCAGTGCAGTAGTTTCTACAGAAGCAGCATCAGAGCAATGTATAAGCTAGCTGGGCCTTTTTAATCACAAAACACAAAAGAAAGTATCAGCTGTGCCTGAAGAATTAGCGCGGTAACATTTGATAAGAACAGACATTCTAAGAAGCGCTTTTAATTGGCATGGAGCTTGTTATAAGCTTATTTGAGCAGAAAATGCCAAGAAAAATAGCATCTGTACCTGTAGAAATTAGCACAGTAAACAGCCGTAGAATTAGCACGGTAAAATTAGATAAGAACAGGCATTCTAAGAAGTGCTTTTAATTGCAATGGAGCTTATTATACTCATATTTTTAAGCACAAAATGCAAAGAAAGATAGCAGCTTTCCCTGTAGAAATTAGCGCGGTAAACATTAGATGAGAACAGGCATTCTGCAATGCATTATTAAGTGGTGTGTAGCTTTTATAAGCTTTTATGAACAAACAGCATAAATGGAAAATATCAGCTGAGCCTGAATATTAGCCCAGTAGATCTCAAAATGAGCAGGCATTCTATGAAGCGCTTTTAATAGGTATACTTTATTTTGTACAGTGCTGTTACTGATAACGCAGTAAAAGCAACACAGAGCCCTTAAGCGCACACACGAAAAGGAAAATTAGAGTCAATTCATAGGGTGATTGAGCTAGGAGATTAAAGGGCATTCAGCGATGTACAATGCTCAATAAATTAGTTATTCTAAGTTACACGGGCATGCAGCAATACTGTTTAGTGGCATGCTTTTAGCAGGACATTCTGTTGGAACAGATTTATGTTAATTATGATGCCGTGTACCCAGAGTGTACTATTTAAGTGATGGCCTCTCTCAACCCAGTGGAGCAGCTTACAGGGCCAGCACACTGGTTTATGCACTGCAGCAAGAGCTGCAGCATCCTTAACGTTGTAGGGTATGCAGTTAGATGGACGTTTTTAAAATAAGGACAGCAATGCCATAAAAACATGTGTACATGGAAGCATGCAGGAAAGAAACACAGTAGGTAGGATAGCAATATCTTTAAAAACATGTATACTAGCTTTTAAGAACATCCTTATTGTTGTAGCTTATGCAGTTAACAAACGTTATCAAAATAAGGACAGCAATATCATTAGAAAATGTGGACAAGCAGGATAAAAATCACATGACATATAGATGTAGACATATATATCTATAGATGTATGGATTTGAAAGTATATATGTTTATATATATATATATATATATATATATATATATATATATATATATATATATATATATATATATATATATATATATATATATATATATATATATATATATATATATATATATATATATATATATATATATATATATATATATATATATATATATCTACACTTATATCTATATCTACATATATAGATATGTTTTATCTGTTTAGGTATTAATATATAGACACACACACACACACACACACACACACACACACACACACACACACACATGCATCTACATGCTGGAATACATTCCCTGTACTGTTGAATGACTGGGCTTAATGATATGTTTGTATAAACATCAGGGTTATGTATATCTGACATGGCTTAGTGGTAAATCGCTATGGTGTGCAGGGTCCTGGGTTTGAGCCTTGAAGAGGCTGTTTATTTTGCTGCTGGGCAGAACAAGGGCAGTTGGATAGAGAGTGATTAAGGCACTTTTGAGCAGTTGTAAGCAGGTTTGTGCCGGTTTGCGCAGCAGTAAGCACTGCTAACTTCCAGTTACTGTTTCTTATACTCCGCTTCTAAATTGCTTAACGAGTGTAGGCATTGCTTACCCCCATGCAAACAGGCTTAAACCCACTTACTGCTTCTTAAAAGTGCTTACTCCTACTTGCCCTGCCCTAATTTCTTTAAAAGAAAAAAAGAATGGTTGATAGGAAAGTGGTGAAAATGGGGCACAAAGAGGGAAAAACAGTAGAGAAAATAGCTAGAGATGTGCAGGAAGGGTGTAGGGAAGGTCCATAGCTGCCCATTTCTTCTACAGCAACAGCTGTGCATATACACTGAATTTGGAGGTAGATTTGGACACTCAATCCCCTGGGACAGGGGTGAGGACAACAATAATAAGTTGTGATGCCAATTAGACCTGATTACATGTGCCCAGTGGACTTTTGTGTGAAATAGACAGCTATGTATGGGGCGAGATTTTTTTTTGGGAAGGCTGCCCTTTTTCCTTTTGTTTTTCAGGTGAGAATGGGATGTTGGAGTGGGATAGTAGGTATATATGGGGAGGTAGGTTGGGTAGGTTAACAGACAAGACAAACTAGATGCATACAGGGGTGGTATGTGACACATGTGGGGGTAAACACCTTGATGGGGAGGAGTGTTGGGAAATTGGAAGCCCATGAGCCCCCTAGTAGAAACAGTGTGACTGAGGTCCCCACCCATGGGCAGTCACCACTGTACCTTCACAGCCCCAAAGGTGGCTGTGCTGGGGGCTGAGTCGCAGAGCCAGACTGTCCCTCTAGTCATGACAGATGGCCCTCGAGCTGGCATAGCAGGTCAACAAGCTGCTGGTTGAGCTCGCTACGCACCATGACCTGGTCCTGGCAATGGGTGACAGGTTCCTGTCCGCACCCGCTCCCAGGCAGGGGCAAGCACCATCCTCTGAGGTGGTTCCACCCAAAGGTGGCGCAGTACCAACAGACAGGGAGGTCCCCGGTTGGGCACCAGACATGCTGGTGCCTGGTGCCATGGCCAGCTGAGGTGGGACAGGTGGTGCCATTGGGGCCAGCCTTCCCAAACGTGCTGTAGTGTTTAGAGTTTATCATCATATGTGGGTTAGTAATAGTCAGCACATTCTAGAAATAAGCCAAGCATGTCCTATCTACACCTCTATGTTGTCAAGCTGTGACCAGAGTGTGTACAGTAACAGAGTGAGATGCATGTGCATAACACTAATGTGTAATCTGGAACTTTGTGTGGCAACATTCAGGTAGTGCTAACAAACATTGCTTCCACAGGTACATCGGATACGAACACTGTGCTGAGAAAGAAAAAAAATATATACCCTGTATTGGTACTGTTTACTCTGGTATTGTAGGGAATTGTGAGTGTTGCAGTTTCTCCGAATAATAAAGTATCACTGATTACTAACACCCACACTGTGCTACATAATCTAACTGTGTAGGTTGCATAGATATTCCCATTAACCCAGATACCAGATATGGAACGGTTGCATAGCAAACAGAACACATGTATATATGGGACCACACGGTATTAAGAACATCATACAGATACATTGATGGCACCATGTCACCAATGTTGGAATAATTCAATATAGCACATGCATGGGAACAATTAAAATATTTATCAAACATTAGGGCATTATCAGAACATTGGAGTCATTACATACCGGTTGGGGTGGGTATGTTGTTTATTGTTGGAGATATGGTGGGGAGGGGAGAAAAATGTCAATTAACAACTAGTATATTCCTGTAGTCCACATTACTTTCCTAGTCAGTGCTGTTATCTGTACCTTACATGTCTTACTACACTACCCTATAGTCTTAGTTTGGACAGTGATATGGCTGTCATCATCATTATACATGAAATGGTTTCAACTGCAGTATACACCTCTTACCTGGTATACCTTTTGGAGGGAATGTATGTTAACAGAATTTACCTCGGGGATCACTTCAGTGGCTCTGCTGGACAGAGGCACAGGGAACTAATCTAAGGGAGTGGTGAAAGCCAACACATTCTGGCTAGGCTTATAAATGCCTTCGGGCAGATAGCCTAGCATCTACCTATGAACCTATGAACACTAACTGTTTCTACACATACTCCCAGATTCCAGGTTGATGTTGTGCACATAGCTATCCAACTCTTTCTGCACAGACTCTGGCCATGTGTTGACCACATGCAGGTGTACCCGGACATATCTAGAATATTGCCCTCTTCAACCTTTAGTGACTTGACACACACATATACATGCTTTCCTACACAGTTATATTATGTAGCACAATGTGGGTGACAGTGATCAGTGATACTTTATTATTCAGAGAAACTGCAACACTCACAATTCCCTACAATACCATAGTAAACAGTACCAGTACAGGGTATAATGTTTTTTATTTCTCAGCACAGTGTTCATATCCGATGTACCTGTGGGAGCAATGTTTGTTAGCACTACCTGAATGTTGCCGCACAAACTTCCAGATTACACATTAGTATTATGCACATACATCTCACTCTGTTACTGTACACACTCTGGTCACAGCTTGACAATATGGGAGTGTAGATAGGACATAATTGGGTTATTTCTCTCTTAACAGTTTCAGAAGTTTCTACAGTGACAGGTTTGTTCTCATAAATGTTGGACAATCACTTGTATTCCCTGTTTGCTGGCTAAACATCTGGAATCATCCCACAGACTTTCCAGGGGGACAGGGGGGACATGCAGCAGATAGGGGCCCATACACTGGACATTCTGATCTCATCTGTACAGTTGTGGGGTATGATTCTGTATGCAGCCTACTTCCACTCCCAGGATTCAGACCATGGCTGTGTCCGCTACAGCTTAAACACTGTCCATCAGAGTTGTGTGTGCTATATAGATATTGCTGTATATCTCTTATCTGTTTTCTGTCTTATAATTCTCCTGTGCTTTTACATTCTGACCTTGTATTACAACACTCTTATAAAGATTTCCTAGAAAGTTATATTTTTTAGGATAGTGTGGGTGACAGTGATGAGTATTACCTCATTATTCAGAGCAACTGCATCACTCACAATCCCATACAATAACAATGAAAGAATCAAAGAATCAAGAACAAAAACGAGAAAACACTGTGCGCGGTATTACGCCTCTGTGTCTTTGGAAATTCCACTCAGTACAGCACTTCCACAGTTCAAAACAACGTCGGTAACAAAGACCAATTCACAAATTATAATCAAATAAATAAAATGGAAATATTTATTGTAGCCTAAAAAAACGCCAAAACTGGTTAAGCACTTTCACTTGTTAAAAACAAGCTTCATCAGAACACCATAACTAGTTAAACAGCTCGTTAAATAACATTTTTGGCGCCATTTCAGTTTAAAATAAACAACAAAAGTTTAAAGAAATACACACATATTATAATGTAAAATTCACACATATTATAATGTGAACAACAATGCTCATAAAAATGTGATGTTATAAATAAATAAATATCAATAGCCAACACAGATATAAATTAATTTAAATAAAATAAAATACAATATAATACTATTCATTTTAAAGCCAAGAATGGTTTGATTGAAATGGTATCATTCAAACCCGGTATGACAGAGGCATCCGTATAAATTTGCCACCATAATTCCTTATATAGTAGCAAACTATTGAAGTCACCACCTCTATTATTGACTTGCACCAAATCAACTATACCAAAATTAAAATAGTGTTTATCTCCATACTGCTTTATATGTCTATACAACGCATTCTTTTCGTCCTTTCTTCCAATATTATACAGATGAGAATAAATGTGTTTATTCAAACTCCTTTGAGTCTTACCTATATAGAACCCAGAACATATCCTGCAGATAGCAATATATACCACCATTTTAGTTAGACAATTACCCCCACAAAAATTGACACAAGTGTGTTTGTAGTTGTCCAATATCACACTATCCCCCTGAAATATAGTGTAACATTGTTTACATGACCCACATTTGGCAGTATTCCTAAATGTGGTCTTCTTAGTATGAATACCCTTCTCTAAGATGGATTTGATGTTAATGCCTACTTTATAGACAAATCTGGGACAATCACCTAAAATGGGTGCTATATCTTGGTCAACTGATATTATATGCCAATTATCCGTCAAGATTTTCTTCACCTTACCAGTATGTGCTCCAAATTCCAATATACAGGTCCTATCAAAGTTATTAGACTTTACCTTCTTAACAGCCAATGTGTCTATACCTATAGCTAAACTAGAGTTGTATTTTTCTCCCAGTAGGGGCTTGTATTGATTCCCCCATTTACTCACTACATATTTACTAACATTGGCCATAACTCTTACATCATATCCTCTATCCTTAAATAAAGAAGTGATAAATTTAACCTCATCCAACATGTCCTCGTATCGTGATGTCATCCTAACTGCCCTAATGAGTTGACCCTTATAGATGTTAATAAATTGTTTCCTCGGTTGGTAGCTAGAATATTCCAAATAATTATTCGAAAATGTACTCTTCCTAAAAATTCTCGATTTAAACTGGTTGCCATCTCTAGACACAATAGTGTCAAGATAAGCCAAACCTTCCAAACTTTTGGAAGACTTGAATTTAAAAAAATTGCTGCTACTGTTGATGAATTCCAAACATTGTACTAACAAATGCTCACCACCATCCCAAATCAAATAGATATCATCAAGATATCTAATGTAGTGTTTAATATATTTCATAAAGTGACTACCAAATATAGTCCTCACGATACGAGGACATGTTGGATGAGGTTAAATTTATCACTTCTTTATTTAAGGATAGAGGATATGATGTAAGACTTATGGCCAATGTTAGTAAATATGTAGTGAGTAAATGGGGGAATCAATACAAGCCCCTATTGGGAGAAAAATACAACTCTAGTTTAGCTATAGGTATAGACACATTGGCTGTCAAGAAGGTAGAGTCTAATAACTTTGATAGGACCTGTATATTGGAATTTGGAGCACATACTGGTAAGGTGAAGAAAATCTTGATGGATAATTGGCATATAATATCAGTTGACCAAGATATAGCACCCATTTTAGGTGATTGTCCCTGATTTGTCTATAAAGTAGGCATTAACATCAAATCCATCTTAGAGAAGGGTATTCATACTAAGAAGCCCACAGTTAGGAATACTGCCAAATGTGGGGCATGTAAACAATGTTACACTATATTTCAGGGGGATAGTGTGATATTGGACAACTACAAACACACTCGTGTCAATTTTTGTGGGGGTAATTGTCTAACTAAAATGGTGGTATATGTTGCTATCTGCAGGATATGTTCTGGGTTCTATATAGGTAAGACTCAAAGGAGTTTGAATAAACGCATTTATTCTCATCTGTATAGTATTAGAAGAAAGGACGAAAATAATGCGTTGTATAGACATATAAAGCAGTATGGAGATAAACACTATTTTAATTTTGGTATAGTTGATTTGGTGCAAGTCAATAATAGAGGTGGTGACTTCAATAGTTTGCTACTGTATAAGGAATTATGGTGGCAAATTTATACGGATGCCTCTGTCATACCGGATTTGAATTATACCATTTCAATCAAACCATTCTTGGCTTTAAAATGAATAGTATTATATTGTATTTTATTTTATTTAAATTAATTTATATCTGTGTTGGCTATTGATATTTATTTATTTATAACATCACATTTTTATGAGCATTGTTGTTCACATTATAATATGTGTGAATTTTACATTATAATATGTGAGTATTTCTTTAAACTTTTGTTGTTTATTTTAAACTGAAATGGCGCCAAAAATGTTATTTAAGGAACTGTTTAACTAGTTATGGTGTTCTGATGAAGCTTGTTTTTAACAAGTGAAAGCACTTAACCAGTGTTGGCGTTTTTTAGGCTACAATAAATATTTCCATTTTATTTATTTGATTATAATTCGTGAATTGGTCTTTGTTACCGACGTTGTTTTGGACTGTGGAAGTGCTGTACTGAGTGGAATTTCCAAAGACACAGAGGCGTAATACCGTGCACAGTGTTTTCTCGTTTTTGTTCTTGATTCTTTGATTCTTTGGTTGTTGCACTGTTCGCTGAGGTAGTGTTCTTTGTCGTGCCTCATGGAGTCTAATCGGGAATCCTCTTTGAATTCATTACACAGCCCTGTGAACTTTGATCTTAAGTCAGTGAAAGCTGAATTAACTGAATTGAGGGGTGAGGTAACTAAGCTTACTACCCTACTCAATCATTTTAGTAGTGCTTTTTTAGACACTCGTACAGGATCTAAAGGGCAGGATGACTGCCTTTGTTCTCCAGCAGCTGTGCATAGCTGTAATAGTAAGAATTGTGTTACTTACGCGACTTGAGGGAACAACAACAGCGGTGAAGAGGACATAAGACTGTCTAATTTGTCGATTCATTCTACTAATATACCTAATGGACAGGGTACTTGCAAAGCTACCACCATTGCCAACACAGTGAGTACAAATAGTATGAATTTTAAGTCATTGGACATTCCGCCTGCTCCACTTGTAGGAGCCCAATGTAGTAGCAGTAAAATAGGTACTCCTGATTTCACATTTGACTTTTCGTTTGGAGAAGTTAACGACGAAGCTTGTCGGATAGGCACTAAGCCTAAGAGAATGAAATCATATTACACTTATGTTACTACTGTTAAGGGTGTTGATAAAGGCAATGACTTTGTGGACAATGCAATGACGGACAATATTGACATTGGAGGAAACATTACATGTAATAATAAGAAGGCAGTTAATATGGATCTTTTTAAAGCATTTATTGACAAAAATTGTTTTTTTGACAATACATCTAGTGCAGCGGTTGGTAGTAGGTTGCACATACCGAAAGAGAAGCACAAGGGCACTTTGAAATATTTAATTTATGATTTGGGCAGGAAACTGTTTCAAATCAATAATATTAAATTAGACAATGCTTACCTTTCTAGATGCATAGCAACTAAGGTAGTCCCAATGGGACTGAGATTTTTTAAATTCCCTATGGGTTTGGATGTCACTGAGAATGTCATGCTAGAATTTAATAGCTTGTTTGATCAATGTGGTTTCAAATATATGTCTGTGTTAATGAAATTCAACGATGAGAGGTTGGTCCATTTAATTCATGAAGTAGAAGAGTTAAATACATCAATCAAGAATGATTTACTCTTCTCTCAATTGGAGAATTTATATGCTAAGCAGTTTTCTAATGCTGAACATAATATATCTAAAGTATATGAACGTAAGATGAAAAAATTACAAAGGGATTTGGATCAATACAAAAGGGGTAAAGCCTATATGTGGGAAAATAATTCTAAAAAATATTCCAATTATATGAGGGGGGATCAGAATTTTGGGACTGGTAAAACCCATACACAACATAGCCTTGACAGGGGTGACAATTCTGATTTTTTATATGCAGAACACAGAGGGAGGGAGAGAAGGTGGACAAGGGGATACAGGAGAGATTCACAGTTCCACCCCTACCCCAGGTTTCAACGATAGAGTCCAGTTATGACGTTCCATTGGCAGTTACTGATGACACAGTCGAGGTATTAGATACAGATGATGGCATCACACAGGTAGGGGTCATTTTCACTTAGAGGAATTTTAATATATATAATTACACTAACTATAAATTAAACATTGGACATTTTGATTTATTATCCAAGGGGATAAAATATATTCCCACAAAAAAAGTTTAATTTAGTGGATTGTATTTGTGAAATCAAAAGGTATGTTAGGAAATTAAATTTAGCCATTTTGTTCAAAGATAAAAGAACTGTTGGTACCTCACATATTATTGAGACCCCCGTACCCAACATTAAAAAGAAGAGCATGTTTATACCCCCTATGCACCCCACTATCTCTATGTTTGACAAAGTAGTGACTCGGCAGATTTATCAGTTAGATAGGCAGATAGCTGGATATCATGTCGGGTCCAATCTAACAGTGGAAGAGAGTAAGGTGCTTCAGGAATTTAGAAGTGCTAGAAATATCAGAATTATGAAACCAGACAAGGGAGGGGATGCAGTTATATTTGATAGTCTTTTATATTCTTGCAAGATACATGACTTGTTGTATACTTATGGGAACTATTCTATGCTATCCCTTAATGAAATGAATTTAGGATATAGAAAAATTGATATGTGCATTGAGGAATATTTAATTGATAATAGGATTAATGATGACATTTACAAGTATATTAAAGTTGACTATCCTGTTTTAGCCTCAATAGTAGGTATCCCTAAAATACACAAAAGTATAGAAGAACCCCCTTTTAGACCAATTATTTCAGGGAGTAGGTCTAAGACCTTCCAAATAGGTAAGGTCATTGACATTTATTTGAAACATGTTTATGGCAAGATCTCACATATAGCCAAGGACTCATGGGAATTTTTGAAAAATTATCCGGTCTATTTATCTAGTTCAGACCTGACATTTGTGACCATTGATGTCATAGACCTATTTTCTTGTATACTGAAGGAAGATGGACTGCAGGCTTTTGCCACCAGTATAAGAAAATATGCAGACATACAGTGGGACATGACATGCCTTCTTACTGACATGATGTCATTGGTACTCGACCACAATTATATTTTTTTGAGGGAGAGTATTTCAAGCAAACCAAAGGAGTAGCTATGGGAGCAGCTTGCGCTCCCATATATGCTAATTTGGTTATGCTTGAATGGGAAGAGAGGACTATATTTGGTAGTCACTTTATGAAATATATTAAACACTACGTTAGATATCTTGAAGATATCTATTTGATTTGGGATGGTGGTGAGCATTTGTTAGTACAATTTTTGGAATTCATTAACAGTAGCAGCAATTTTTTAAAATTCACGTCTTCCAAAAGTTTGGAAGGTTTGGCTTATCTTGACACTATTGTGTCTAGAGATGGCAACCAGTTTAAATCGATAATGTTTAGGAAGAGTACATTTTCAAATAATTATTTGTAATATTCTAGCTATCACCCGAGCAAACAATTTATTAACATCTATAAGGGTCAACTCATTAGAGCAGTTAGGATGACATCACGATACGAGGACATGTTGGATGAGGTTAAATTTATCACTTCTTTATTTAAGGATAGAGGATATGATGTAAGAGTTATGGCCAATGTTAGTAAATATGTAGCGAGTAAATGGGGGAATCAATACAAGCCCATATTGGGAGAAAAATACAACTCTAGTTTAGCTATAGGTATAGACACATTGGCTGTCAAGAAGGTAGAGTCTAATAACTTTGATAGGACCTGTATATTGGAATTTGGAGCACATACTGGTAAGGTGAAGAAAATCTTGACGGATAATTGGCATATAATATCAGCTGACCAAAATATAGCACCCATTTTAGGTGATTGTCCCAGATTTGTTTATAAAGTAGGCATTAACATCAAATCCATCTTAGAGAAGGGTATTCATACTAAGAAGTCCACATTTAGGAATACTGCCAAATGTGGGGCATGTAAACAATGTTACACTATATTTCAGGGGGATAGTGTGATATTGGACAACTACAAACACACTTGTGTCAATTTTTGTGGGGGTAATTGTCTAACTAAAATGGTGGTATATATTGCTATCTGCAGGATATGTTCTGGGTTCTATATAGGTAAGACTCAAAGGAGTTTGAATAAACGCATTTATTCTCATCTGTATAGTATTAGAAGAAAGGACGAAAAGAATGCGTTGTATAGACATATAAAGCAGTATGGAGATAAACACTATTTTAATTTTGGTATAGTTGATTCGGTGCAAGTCAATAATAGAGGTGGTGACTTCAATAGTTTGCTACTGTATAAGGAATTATGGTGGCAAATTTATACGGATGCCTCTGTCATACCGGGTTTGAATGATACCATTTCAATCAAACCATTCTTGGCTTTAAAATGAATAGTATTATATTGTATTTTATTTTATTTAAATTAATTTATATCTGTGTTGGCTAGTGATATTTATTTATTTATAACATCACATTTTTATGAGCATTGTTGTTCACATTATAATATGTGTGAATTTTACATTATAATATGTGTGTATTTCTTTAAACTTTTGTTGTCTATTTTAAACTGAAATGGCGCCAAAAATGTTATTTAAGGAACTGTTTAACTAGTTATGGTGTTCTGATGAAGCTTGTTTTTAACAAGTGAAAGCGCTTAACCAGTTTTGGCATTTTTTTAGGCTAAAATAATTATTTCCATTTTATTTATTTGATTATAATTCGTGAATTGGTCTTTGTTACCGATGTTGTTTTGGACTGTGGAAGTGCTGTACTGAGTGGAATTTCCAAAGACACAGAGGCGTAATACCGCGCACAGTGTTTTCTCATTTTTGTTCTTGATTCTTTGATTCTTTGGTTGTTGCACTGTTCGCTGACATACAATAACAATGTAAACAGTACCAGTACAGGGTATCATTCTTGTATTTCTAGGCACAGTGTTGGTATCTGACAGACCTGTGGGAGAAATGTTTGTTAGCACTACCTGATTGTTGCCACACACAGTATCAGTTTCCACATTACTATTATGCACATACATCTCACTCTGTTACGGTACACACTCTGGCCACAGCTTTACAAGATGGGGTGTAAATGGGACATACCTGGCTTCTTAGTCTCATACGGTTTTGGGGAGTTGCTATTGTTTCAGCTTTGTTCTCATAGATGTGTGTCATTCAATTGTATTTCCTGTTTGCTGACTATATGTCTGAGATCATCCCACTGATGTCCCAGGGGGACAGGTTGACAGGCAACAGATGTGGGCCACTTTACTGGACATTATGGACATATCTGTACAGTTGTGCGGTATGATTCTGTATGCAGACTACTATCCCTGGCAGGATTCGAACCATGGCCGTGTGTGCTAAAAAAAAAAAAACAACAGCTCACATCTCAGTCGCATGTGCAATTCTGGTTTTGTTGTCTGCATTTTCCCTGTTTTCTATGTGTCTTTCAGTTGTTCTAAATGGCCTTGGGGGATTACACCAGTCATATACAGGCATTCCTACACATTCTATTTATGGTGCACAGTGTGGGTAATGCTTAATACAACAGTACTATTACATAATTGCATATCTACATTACCATATGATGCCAGAGTTTGCACATGCAGTCCAGCAGTTAGACCTTTATTGTCAGGCTATTACGCTTTTATTTATATACAAACTATATGATACTCTTCCTGCCATATTATCCAGTGTATGCAGTACTTGCCCTAAACAATACAGGTTTCATACAGGCAATTAATTTACTAATACTTTTAGATTTATTTCCTATGACAGTAAATGCAAGAGTATTACTCACCTGCCTCGCATCGCAACCTCTCCAGGTGACTTCCATGGGCCTCCTGGTTTGCGGCCCGCTCACGTGCAGCTGTGGAGGACATAAGAGGAATATTTAGCCATACCTATCCATGATATACTTGAGCTGGCAATTAATACACACATAGTGGGGTGATACTTACACACAGCTGGTACAGCCCCTGCCATTCTAGCGTCTTGGATCATTAGTCCATGAGGTCCCCCTTACACCACTTCAGGTCAGCATAGTGATGCCTGACCTGCTCACCAGTTCAGGGTATGCCAGTGGCACTGGTGAGGTCACGGGTGAGATGGTCTCAGGCTTCCTCCTTATATTGGGCACTCTGGTACTGGCCCTGCAGCAGTCTCTGGTCATGGTCTTTGACAAGGAGTCCTGCCATGACTCTTGACTCCTTGATGCACCGTGGCTGTGCCCAAAAGTGCACAACCTCTCCCCTTCCTGACATAGTGCCTGCAAGGGAAGCTACAACCAGTTATGAGATGTATTCCCACCTCTTGGGTTTAAGTAGGGCCAATTTCCCGCACTCTTTCATGGTTGGCCAAACCTGCTTATCTAAGGTTGGCATTGTTTAAAGGGATATAACACTGGGCACATTGAGTTAGCTGGCCTACATATTGCTTACACCTCCTAAGCTGCCCTGTGCAATGCTTAGAGTTGCTTACATTTGACTTTGCATTATATTTCCTTTTTGGCATTGATTTATTATTCATTGCATCTTATATGTATGCCTGGTATCCATGATTCATGTGTACGTACACTGTATGGGGTCCTTGTGTTTTATTGGGGACTTCAACACTCTGTTACAATTACACCTCACTTCTGGGCTTACTGCTGTACACCAGTTCACATATTTATGTTATGTAGTGGGTTATGGAACATATGTCTGTATACTGATTCCTTTCACAGGTTCAGTTTGAATTTACTGTAGTGAAGACTTGTTTGCTGATACCTCATTCTTCTGTACTGCTGTGATGGCTTGGTGGTTAACTACTGTGAGTGTAGTGTATAGAGTCCTGGGTTCAAGACCTGCAAGGCAGTTTATTTTGTTGATGGGCAGAACAAAGGCCATTGGATACAGAGTGAATAAGGTACTTTTCAGCATTTGTAAATGGGTTTGCACGGGTTTGCGTGAGGGTAAGCAATGCTAACCTCTGGTTACATATGCTTACAGAGAGTTAGCTTCAGAATTGCTTAACCTTTGTGTGCATTGCTTACCCTCACACAAATGGGCTTAAACTCGCTTACTAGTGCTTAAATATGCTTACTACTGCTTCTTGGTGCTTAAACCTGCTTACCAGTGCTTTATTCATTATGACACTGACACCTCACATGTGCATTTCCTGCAGTACTCCAGTTTATAAATAAATGTTATTTAGTGGGTTATGCAATGAAAATATTGGTCATAACGTGATTTGCCATGGAAAATGGTATGTGCTGCAGTGGGACACGGACTGGAAATGTCTGTTTGTAAGGCGAATGCTCTGCCCACTACACAACTGCTATGCTGTGTCATTTGCATATATCTTCCATGTTATCCTCTTCAGCCATTTAAGCTGCATTAACCATAGCTAAGCAATGGACACACCCACCCACCTCCAGTTAGCTTTAATCAGATTTTTAAAAAAATATAAAAAAAAAGGTTTGTTCATTTTATTTGCATTTACTTGCTGTTGTACACCAGGGGAAATGTTGGTGGGGCTATGTGGACATTTATGAGCGGTCTTGCTCATTTCTTACCCTTTTTTGCTGTTCTTCATTGCAGAGGCATGTATATTCTGAGAGCTCTGCTCTCAGACACATCCCCTGCACTCTTACACACTCTGAGTAAGATTAGCTCAGGCGGCACACCTCATTAATATGCATGGCGTGCTGCCATCCTGCTCCTAAACGGCCACCTCCGGGACACACACAAACATATACAGACACACACACACACACACACACACACACACACACACACACACACACACACACACACACACACACACACACACACACACACACGTCACACATTCTTTTTTTTGTTGTGCTATATCCAAGTGACCTAAACTAGTCTCTATGGCAACATGATTATTATTTTGATAATTATTAAATAAGCACACTTCCCTCATGAAGCATATACATTTCCAGAATCAATACTGTCATAATTATAAGCACCGCTGGTCAAGTATTACCATGTACCCCATGGGCAAAGCCCTTTTAATTCTGTTGTAATTCCAGTGCTGAATGACCCATGGCATGTTATAGAAAGTGGCACACATAAATCTTACTGTTGCTAGTAAATGAACAGAGATCAGAAAGGTATATTTGTAGTAAAATCTGTAATCCATTCCTTTTGTTTAGTTATGTCTTGCATGAATAAATATTTTATAAAGCCATAGTTCTACTTAACAAATGATAGGGCTGAAGCAATGCAAGGATACACAGCTTCAGAAGTAAATTACTGTATACTATATGCTTAAACAGTAAGCACACTAGTAACTGAATAAATATATAGATGAGCTACAGTAGTGCTTAATACCTAATTGCCTCATACCCACCTACTCACCCTAAATATACTAACATATAACACTTTTGGAAAAGACAGGAAAATGCTGGCAGAAAAAATTCATAGCCCTATGTGTACTGCATACAAGAGACATTGCAAAGAAAGATTTGCCAAAGTACTGTCAGCCGAATGATTCACTAACAGAACTAAAATGAAATAAAAAGAATGTCACATTGAGCCATAGCTGTTAGTGTTCCTTTATTATAGCAGTGCACTGAGCACCTGTCTGTACATGCAGCATTCTAGCTACGGGGTTCTAAAGTTAGATATAGTGTGGAGAAAGGCAACACAGGGCACATTACATATTGTACCCACGATGCACTCCTTCTTCTTTGGGAGAGGAGTGGAAAAATGAAGGCAAATGTGTTGATAAATATATTAAAAACTAACCCCTGGATTCTGCAAGCCCTGCACGGCATGCAGGACTAGTGCAGAAGCTCCAGCAGGCAAAATGTCTGCCGTGCGATTCAGAAATAACCTACAGGGATGTGCACGAGTGCTCCTGCACTAGTCCTTCATGGGCTCAGCCCCTGTATGCAAATTACCCCATTTACAGGAGAAATCCATGCAAATGAGGTGAATTTCCGATCCAGGAAGCTGGAAACTGGCCGTGCAGGACTAGTATAATCTGTAGAAATGTAGTCTGCCAGTAACAGAGTACATTTCTGAAAATTACAAAACTGAGCCATGACAGCTCCAAATAAAGGGTTGATATCATGTAGAAAGCACGCCAATGGCCAACTATAAGGCCATTGGCATGGAAAACATTTGCAAAAATAAAAAAAATCAACTTTATTTTTTTTAACTGATCTTGGCTGTTTAAGAGTAGTGCAGTGGCGTGCAAATGAGATTGTGCAGAAAATAAGAAAAAAAACATAAAATAAGCATTCTAACCAAACTCACTATTTTGCCGTTATACTCAATGGCATGCAGAAGACAACATGGCCAGTGAATAGTGGTTGCTAAGGGGGAAAGCTCAGGGTGGGACATGTAACAATGCATCAGCAGGCAAGCCTATGCAAATAAGGGGAGTGATACTGAATCCCAGATTTCCCCTGCATGATAGTCAGCACCCAAGAGTGTAAGAGCAGGAATAGCTTGCTGCAAGCCTAGGAGTTAGCTGACATCATAGGGGGGTGTCAGGCATACTGTAAGCAGATTTTAGCCCTGTGGCTCGGGTTTGTTCTTAGCTTAGCAGAGCAAAGCAAGGGGGTGTGTCTGAGATTGCCTAGCACTCTTTACATTGCCTAAGCGGGTGTGCATGCAACACACCGGGTTTTAAAGGGAAAAAAAAGTAAACCAAGAAATAGCAGCCCTGTCCACATTTGAGCACTGTGTTTGCGCAGCGCCCCCCCCCCCCCAGATTAAACAGGAAGGCAATAGAAAGGGAAAACAGCAGTAGGAAGGAAATGTATCAGAATCATCCAATTACACAGGCAGCAGACCAACCCTGCCCAGAACACTACAATAAACTACGCAAACACCTTTCCATTAGGATTTTTCCATACTCTACACCACCACAGTATACAAGCGGGGAACTTTTAACAAACAAAACAACAAAATGATAGGGGCTGCAATAGCTATCATACAACGACATGTGGAAGAGGCTGAAGGTAGTGAGGATGTGAATGGTGTCGACCAACCCACAGTGAGGAGATGTTGAAGAGTGTACAGACCCAGGGTAACCTACCAGGGCTACATGAGCTGGAAATAGGGGAATGCTATAGGGTGGACAGGGATCTCTTACAGCAAATTGTTGAGCTATGCCGGCCATGCTTGACACACAAAACTAACAGAGTGGAACCCTTCCCAGTGGATACCAAGGTATGTGTAGGCCTAAGAATACTAGCTACAGGTACCTTCCAAAGGCCAACTGTGGATATGATTGGGATCTCACAGGCATCAGCATCCATTGTACTCCACCAGTTCCTGGATGCCATGTCAGCACATGCCAGTGAGAACGTATAGTTCCCCAACACCTATGAGGCATTGGCCAGCAATATACATCTGTTCCACCAAATAGCAGAATACTCTGAGGTAGTGGGTGCTATAGACTGCATGCAAAAATGCATCAAAGCACCACCTGGTGAGCAGGGTAGGGTCTACATCAACCGCAAGGGCTTCCCCTCCATCAACTGCCAGGTTGTGTGCTATGTCTAGGGCATAATAATGAATGTGTGTGCTGGCTGCACTGGAAGCTATCACAATTCCAACATCTGGCATCTGATGTAGCTGTACTAGAGATTTACCATTGGTGACATCCCTTATGGTCACCTAGTGGGGGATTTTGGTTACACACTGGAGCCATGGCTGATGACACCCATCAGAAATGCGCACACACTCGAACAAGAACTCCATAATGAGGCAAATGCACAGACCAGAATTATAATAGAGTATGTGTTTGGGATGCTCAAGTCACAGTTCCGGTGCCTGGACACATCTGGTGGAGCCTTGCAGTACTCACTAGCTACATGTACCCAAATTGTCATCGTATGTGCCATGCTACACAATATGATCCTGTGGAACAAGTTGCAGCAGGAACAGCATGGGGCAGGGCCACACAGCCCCCCCCACCATTGCTATGGCCTGCACATGCACAGAGTGACTCAGAGGAGGAACAACATGAGCCTGCCCCAGTAGGCAGAAGGAGGCGTGCCCAGTATGCCCTGGCCTTGGCAAAGAGGCAACGCATAGCACATACACTGACACAGGAGGGACCCAGGGAATGACACCTTATCTCTGACTTGCACATACAGTAAGAGGGATGCCAAATATGACACTACCTGTGATCAACCATGTGTAGGGAGTGTACTATGTGCATCTGACATAGGCAACTCTGCAGCACCATCCTCAATACTGGCACACTCACAAGGTAAGTCACTCAACCTACCAATTGCCGAATAGAGTAGTATGTGTTGTTACCTGTATCTATGGTATGGATGTTAGCATGCAAGGGAATTGGGTGGCTGAATCATATGCCAGCAGATAGCAGACACATATAGTGGCACCATGAGATCTGTAACAAGTACTGGTGTCACCAAAGTAGCTAGTACTACACAGGGCGACAAAACCCACTGCAGGAAATGTGCTGGGCCACATGTATGTCCATATGACTCACACATGCCAGTCAGGGAGGTTCACATACCCAACAACAGTCTCAGCCAGCAGGACAGGTGTAGACAAACGCAAACAAAGGCTGTGCTATGGCTTCTGGGTAACAACCCCCAGGCCTACACAGACTGCATCAGGTCAGGCAGTGGGATGTTAGTTCTGAAGGGTAGGAAGTCAGAAGCTAATATGTAGCTCAATCAATCCTAATACCTGTACTGCACTGATATGCCTCTAGTCAGTATGATAGGTTAGAATACAGAATGAAATGGAGTACCTGACATACCAGTGCAGTCATAGCAAATGTATACAAGTGTCAGATGTACCCCCACCATCATATGTAGAAATGTAGAAACAGTCAGGTGTGCCCCCCCAATCCTGTGTAGAAATGTAGAAATAGTCAGGTGTGCCCCCTCAATTCTGTGTAGAAATGTAGAAACAGTCAGGTGTGCCCCCCATCCTATGTAGAAATGTAGTAACAGTCAGGTGTGCCCCCACCAATCCTGTGTAGAAATGTAGAAATAGTCAGGTGTGCCCCTTCCCCCAATCCAGCGTAGAAATGTAGTAACAGTCAGGTGTGCCCCCTCCCAACCTCTGTATAGAAATGTAGAAACAGACAGGTGTGCACCCTCCCCATAACAGTCAGGTGTGCCCCCTCCCCCAATCCTGTGTAGAAATGTAGAATTAGTCAGGTGTACTCCCCCCAACCCTACTTAGAAATGTAGTAACAGTCAGGTGTGCCACCCCAATCCTATTTAGAAATGTAGTAATGGTCTGGTGTGCCCCCCCAATCTGATCTACACACGTCATAACAGTCAGGTGTTACCCCCACAACCCTATGTAGAAATGTAGTAACATGTATGTGTAGGTGTAATACCAGTGGAGCACAGATGCCCAGAGGTGGCCAGGGTAGCAAGATAGATTGTAGCATTTGCGCAATATGCAGGTATGTGTGTGTTAGGCTGGTGTGTGTTTCATGTTGTGTGAGTGTGGACAGTATGTATGCATGTTTAGGTATGACCAGGTGGCCATTGCCCTCTCCTTCTGATGACAGGGCCAAGTCATAACAACTGCAGTGCCAAAGACAATTCCCACCAGTATAACACATGCTAGCAGTAAGCCATTGTAAATGTATGGTGGTAATATGCATCACCATCTGAAAGACTGACATGGCATGGCTGTTGGTCTTGATATACAAACAGTACACAGGGGAAAGTACCCCAGACATAAAGTATATATTGTGTAACTGTGAAATGGACACACCCTTGGAATTGTACATACAGGTATGCATCACATTATCTGGTCCTGTAGTAGGGAATACCAGTGTTGTCTGCCCGAACACTTGCAGATCACAAAAGAGGTAGAACTGATGTATTGAGAAACAGCTGAAGTACCTGCACATGCCAGCTTAACTGGAATGCCCCATGCATATCTGTTTGTCAGATGCAAGTAATGTCCATATCACACATGCACCCAGCTCACCCAAAAACCACCCACAGGTACCTCTCTGGTCGTATCCCTGCTGTGGTGAATGGGTACAATATGATCCCACCTGGATATGGCAATAGTAAAGAATCCAGCATGCAGTACAGGTGTCCCATGCAGGTATGTCCCTAGCAATAGGTAGCACCCTGCCAGCATCCACACCACCTGATCAAGACTGATAGAAGGTATTGGCATGAAGACCTAGCACACCTACCCTGTCACCCCAGGGGAATATACTGTATGGCGGTCTGAGACTGTAGGACCAACAGAATGCAATGGCCTGCCACAGCTGGCCTGTATCAACACCAAATGGCCCACAGGCTTCTGCCAAAGGCCTGTGTCTCACACATACTGCCAATGCATGTTATGTCATGGACATCCAAATAACAACATAACACACTCCACATAAGCCATATGTAAGGCCATGTGGACAAACCACAGAAACATGTCCACCATGTCCCACTGCATGAACTGTGGACCAACACCAAAGCACAGCTGTGATGGGGTGATAACCTTAGGGAAAGTATCAGAGAATGTATGCATAATGTATGGAAGCTGTGTGCACACACTGTCCCTGGCTGCAAACACATAAATGGGTGGATACATACCTGCCCATACACCACAATGGGGGTGATGTCCTGACTCATGGCCCCTGCCTCTGGGTAACCTGTGCGAATCTGTACAGCTGTGAGGTATTGCCAGAGCAAGATAAGGCCATACTGTCATGTTGATAGCTGTATAAGTATGGGATCCTCTGCCAGCACTGTACCAAGGTGTGGAACTGGATACACAGACCCAGCAGCAAGTGTCTGCAGCTCCCCCTCCAGAATGGCATAACTTACCATGAATATGTAGGCATCTGCACACAATACCGGACACAGCTGCAGTCACACTTATACCCAAAGATATCACTGTGAGCAAGAATGTCCACCTGACAGTACATGAGGACAGAAAACATAACAGTGTATAACAATACACATGTATGAATATCTCTGCTAACAGCAGTACCATGTAGCTGAAGCAACACAGACACTGTCACGTACAGTACACACTATCCCCTGCACACTTTGTCCCCATATTGCCAAATGATCAATGGATACCCTGCAGAATGTTTGCTACCTGTAGGTGTACAACACAAAGGTCTGCACTGGAGTACAAACTACCTGGAATGTATCCACACATTCAATACAGAAGGGCATACTGGGAATGCTCACACACACAGAGAAATGAAGGCAATGTCAGACAACAACATACTGAAAGTTCATACTGGGCATGCTCACACACTTAAACAAATGAAGCCCATGTCTGCAAACAACAGTGGACCATACATATCTGGCAGTTGCAGATGTTAGTGCATACACTCATCAGTATGCATCAGTCATGCTTTGCACACACAGTGGATAGGAATACAGACATATATCCAAGGATAACACACTATAATAAGCCAAAGGTAAATGTACATAGATGTGTGGAAGAGAGTGACTGTGACAAGGAGACATCCATTATGCCTGCCCCCCAAGCATACAGCCAAATGTCTACAACCACATGAGGTGTAAATGTCACTCACATTAGACTTTAGCCACCAATATCTGTCAGCATTACAGACTATGTGGTGCAAGTGCTAGCTGTGCAACATGACTGTACAATGAAGTAGTCATCTAGCAGCTGTATACATGTACCTGCAGAATATAATCCTGCGTGTGCCCCCATGTGGTGTGTCAACCTCTAGATGAATGGGTTATGGCCCATGCACACACACTGCCCTCTCCATAGCCCTACTATGAAAAGCCTACTGAGGTCATCCACTTTGAAATACACCATTGGGAATGGAGTGAGGAACCATTGCTAGATTTGTCACTGCATGAAAATGAGTTAGTGGATATTTTTGCTTATGAACAAGAGCTTGAAAGTAAAAGGGATAGTGTTGGGGGTGGTTTTTCATATTACACTGGCTATGGGAAATGTAGTATTCCTAAGGTTCCTTATGTTTGCACTTTTTATCCACTTAGAACTGTCTCGGCCATAATAAATTTTGAGAAGGTGTTATACAAACAGTTGCAAATTGAATATAAGAAGTTTTATGACAGTTATGAGTCCCATAACTTGAAAAAGCATGAACAAAATGCATTAAGGCAGTTAAGAAGTTTGAATAAAGATTATGTTTTTGCACAGGCAGATAAGGGGGTAATTGGGTAATAATGTCTAGAGTGAAATACAACAATATGGTGAAGGAATTGTTGGAGGAAGGTGGTGTTTATGAACAGGTGCAGTCAAATGTTCTGGATGCATATAATGACTTGTTGCTGGAATTACTTGAAAATGGAGAGACTGGGATTTTTTCCACCAATGTTGTCAAAATGTTACATGTAAAATATCCTAGAATGGCTAAGTTTTATGCCATTCCCAAGGTGCACAAAGACTTAACAAATCCCCCTGGGAGACCCACAGTGCCAGGGGTGGGGGAATATCTCCAGAATATTTGCATTTTTCAGGATGCACAGTTGAAAGAGCATTTGAAGAGAGTCCCCTCACAAATTAGAAATGGTAAAGAGCTCACAGACACTTTGGGAGGTACTGAGTGGCAAGAGGATTTTTTTCTTTGCAACTGTTAATGTTAAGTCCTTGTATACCAATATTTCTCATCAGTGGGGTCTGGAAGCAGTAGCCAGACTATTGGGGGAAGGTCCTAGAACAAGTTATATTTTACAGCTGTTGGAGTTTGCACTGTCACACAATGTATTTAGTTTTGAGGACATTTTTTTTTCTATAGAGAACAGGAACTGCTATGGGGGCATCTTTTCCCTCATCTTATGCAATATTTTTTATGTTTTTTTTTTTTAAGAGAGCTGTGTTCATAGGAATACATATTTTTTGGAAACTGTTATAGTTTTCAAATGCTATATTGATGATTTGTTTTTTATATGTAGAGGGGAGATTAGTCTTTTTGAACAGTTCATGTTGGAACTAAATCAGAATCAGTATGGCATCACAGTATCCTATCAAACTCATAGACATAAGATACAATTTCTAGATTTGTAGTTCTTTGTGGATAAAGAAAAGCTAGTGTCTTTTAAATAATTTTATAAGGAAACAGCGGCTAATCATTTTTTGAGTGCAGACAGCATGCATCCAGAACATTTACTTGATTCTCTCCCTTATGGAGAATTCAAGCGCATTATTGACAATGTTCATGACAGAACCACATTGGGTAGGGAATTTAACATTGTTAGATGCAAGTTGGTGAAGAGAGGGTATTCTAGCCAGGTGGTAAATAGGGCTGAGGAAAAAGTGAGAAAGCAAATTGCTGGTCGGAGAGTACAGAGTCATGCAATATATCATGGGCGTGGAGATTATCATAAAGTGGGCAAGGATGATATATATTTTGTTAACAAATTTTCCCCTTTTTCAGCTACATTGAAAGTGTTAGTGCACAGGATTTGGCCTATTATACAGCAAGATGAGGAAGTGGGCAACATTTTCAAGGGCAGGGTTGCGTTTTCTCATAGTAGATTTCACAACCTGAAGGAGTTATTGAACAGTAGGGTGAGTAGGATGGAAACTGGTTCTAACACAGTAGGCACCTTTAGATGTGGAAGGTGCAAGGTGTGTGACAAAGCCAAGAACATTTCAGGTACTTTGATTAATGGAATGAAGTTCATTGCCCTGGGATCTTACAATTGCATTACCAGTGGAGTTGTTTATGCCATTGGATGTGATTGTCTATCTGTAAAGTAGTATATAGGCCAAACCAGACAAATTTTTAAAAGAAGAATATTTTAGCATTTGGGGGATGTGAGGCATGTTAGGCTTAATAATCCTGTGGCCCAGCATTTCCACACTGTTCACAATGGTAACACTAGCAGTTTTTTTTTTTTCTTTTTTAAACAAACCTTGCGCAGTACAAGGCATGGAATTGGACACAATTTGTTAAGGATGGAAAGTAGATATATTATTAATTTTGGAGCTTTGTGGCCCCATGGGCTTAATATGGAGTTAGATTTACATGTATAGGATGAAATGTTTTAGTATGCATTATTTTATAAATGTATATATATATATATATATATATATATATATATATATATATATATATATGATGAATGATTTATATTTATAGGGTAAAATATTTAAATATTTAAGCATTTGTTAATCTAAAGATGTATAGGTGCATTGGCATGAACTTCTTAAACTATTAATTTAATAGGTTATAGGTTATAGGTAGATACTAGGCTATCTGCCCTAGGGCATTTATAAGCCTAGCCAGAGTGTATTTGGCTTCTGCCTCCCTATTAGATTAGCCTACTGTGCCTCTGTAAAGTAGGTCACAGAAGGTACCCTTTTACGATTAGTTTACTTTGCCTCTGTCTAGCAGGGACACAGAAGAGATCCCAGGGGTGAATTTGCGATTTCCCATCCACGCGTCCAGATTTCGCTTGAAGAGGGTCAGCGAGGGGCTATGTCTAACATGAATTGGGATTCTATTCCAGAGTGAGGGGAGCCTCTGGGAAATGAATCTGTCCCTCCAGCAAGTCCTATTTATTTTTGTGCTGAGGTTTAGGTCCCTGAAGCGTGTAGCTCTAAGGGACTTGGATTTTTTGAGGTGGAGCATGTCCATTAATTCTGGGTTTGACATGGCTTTGTACGTCAGGCATAGATCACCTCTGAGTAGGCGGTAAGCAACTAAGTAGAGCTGGAGTTTCTTTAGTTGAGCTGCATAGGACATCTGTTTGTAGCCCATGATCCTCTTGGTGAGGTACTTTTGGGGTCTCTCCAGTTGCTGCAGGTGTCGGGTAAGGTACATCCCAAAAGGGGCATTGTATTCAATTATGGGCCTGATGAGTGACAAGTAGAGGGGCACAATGACCTCTCTTGATTTAGATGCGAACCCTTTCGTGATAAAGTGGGCTATATAGAAGGTCTTTCTAACCACTTTGGCAACGTGATTATCAAAGGAGAGATTACTATCTACGTTGGTCCCCAAATCTCTAATTACTTCTTCCGTACTTAATGGATTACCACCTATGTGGTAATTTGTGGGCACCTTGTTTTTCCCAAAGGGGATGACTATACACTTTTTAGCATTTAGCTTGAGGCCTTGGCTCTGGCACCAAGCATCTGTCTCTGTGAGACCCTTTTGGAAGATGCTTGTGTCAGCTGGAGATTTGATTAAGGCCCCCAGTTTGCAGTCATCTGCGAACTTTGTCAGCCATAATCCCCCCGTGTTAGCCTGAACCTCAGAGAAGCATATACCGAACAAGAGAGGTCCCAGAACTGAGCCCTGTGGGACGCCACTTGTAACTGGTTTGGATTCGGACTTGGCACCTGCGATTCTGACCATGTGGGTTCTATCTCTGAGCCAGTTTGCAACCCATCTTGTGATATAGGGGTTGATATTTAAGCTGGTAAGCTTATTTATGATGCCCGAGTGGGGTATTGTGTTAAAGGCTTTTGCGAGGTCCAGGTAGGCTGTGTGGACTACCTTGCTCTCATCTATGGCTTTGGTAACTATTTCAAAGAAATCAACTAGGTTTAAGAGGCAGGATCTGCCCTTAACAAAGTCAAATTGGGTAGGGTCCAGTGTCTGGAGGCTCCCAATGTCTTTGTTTATGAGTTCCATGATAATACGCTCCATAGCTTTACAGACCAGACTAGTCAGGCTTATGGGGCAATAGTTTCCGGGGTCCATTGTGACACCACCTTTGTGGAGTGGGACCACTGTAGCTGTATGCCATTCTTTGGGTACATATCCTGTAGTAAGGCTAAGTTTGAACAGTGACTTAATGTGAGGGTTCAGTTCTTCTTGGAGCTCGTGTAAGACACAGCCTGGGACACCGTCCGGTCTCATAGATGCTGTGTTTTTTTGCTTTGGAGAGGGCATCTTTCACCTGTGCATCTGTGATGTCAGGGAGGTTACATTCAGTTGGGATAGGCATTTGCTCCATTGGGGGGGAAGGGGGGGAGACGTTTGCGCTGAATCTGTCTGCCAGGATGTTGGCTAAGTCTGTTGGTTCAATATATTTTGTACCATTATGCAACAATTCAGAGCATATCTGGGAGTTTCTGCCCATGTTCCTGACATAACTAACGAAGGCCTTGCGAATATCTTTAGTGTCTAGGGCAATTTTTCTTTCGAAACTCGCCTTTGATGATTTTATGAGGGATTGAAGTTTCTTGCTAATACTGATCAGAGATGCCTTCCCTTTTTGGGATTTTGCTCTGTCATGTAGTAGCTTCCTCCTTCTGTTGTATAGTTTATTTATGGGTCCACCAGACCGGTCTCCTGTTTTTGGAGGAGTGAGTCTTGGTTTTATTTGGGATAGCATGATCCATGCATTCCTGCAGGTGCTCATAGAATGCATTTGTAAAGGATTCTGCCGATTGGGCTGTATTATCCTCTGGCCCAGGAGCTTTGAAGGATTCCACCTCAGTCTTGAGAAGTGCAAAGCAATAAGAATGTAAGGGGATGCATTTTAAAAGTTTTTTGATACACTTTAAATGTTTCTGAAGCACTTTAATTTCTCAGGATGCACTTTAGATTAAAATGTTCTTGACTCACTGACTAATTTATCAGTTATTGTATGGCAACGTTTTAATATTTATTACTCAAAATATGTATAAGTGCCTTTGTATGAACTTGCATTTTAAAAGTTTTTGATGCACTTTGAATGTTTCTGAAGCATTTTAATTGCTCAGGATGCACTTTAGATGTAATTTTTTTGACTCATTGATTGTAGGGCAAAATGTTTTAGTATTTGTTAATCTAGAGATGCACAAGTGCTTTAGTATTAACTTCTTAAATTATAATGTTAAATGCAATAGGAATGTAAGGGGTTGCACTTTATGTGTTTTGATGCATTTTGAATGTTTCTGAAGCACTTTACTGCCCAGGATGCACTTTAGATTTTAATTTTCGTGACTCAATGATTGATTGATCAATTATTGTGTATGTTTGGCTGGAAAGGCCACAGAAATACCTCAGAAAGCGGTATTTTTAAATCTAGGTGCTTAGGATTTCACTCTCTCTTCCCCCCTTAGCTGACCTGGTGTCACTTAGTTTTAACTCTACATTTATCTACAAAACGGAGTCTACAGGACTGCAACTGATCACCATAACAAAAATCAGTTTTTCTCAGCATTTAAGCAGATTGAACTCTACATTTGCCTAAAAAACTGAGTCTACAGGACTGCAATTGGTCACCATAACAAAATCAGTTTTTCTCAGCATTTAAGCAGATTGAACTCTACATTTACCTACAAAACAGAGTCTACAGGACTGCAATTGGTCACCATAACAAAATCAGTTTCTCTCAGCATTTAAGCAGAGTAGGCTGCACACAAAAATCATTTGTTAAGCTTTCACTTACAGTGCTGTGTAATTAATCAGGTCAACATTTTGATCAGCCATATGGCTCTTTTTTCTACTTGAGTATTTGCCTCCTTCCCTCGTAACTTAAGTAAACTTACTCTTACATTAAGAGCTATAATACTTACCTTATAGCTTTAGAACACCTTAGGAAACCTTGTAAACTGCAATAGCCCCTCATTGTATGGATCTTTTACTGTTTTTTGTGTAACTGAATGACCTGCTGCTAAATTCTGATTCTGCACAGACTGCTCTATTTTTTTGCAGAGGCTCCATCAGTAGCTAGTGACTTTACCGAATTTCTGTGGTAATATTTGTGTTTAAACTGAACCTGTACCTAGAGAAAGTGTATAATCAGAGCTCCTACTTGCTGCATGTGTTTTTAATGTGTAAATTGCACACACACATTGAAGAAGTGCTTTTATGACCTGAATAACTTGGGCTAGCTATACCTGAAGTGCTTTTACTAGCAATTTCCAGTTGTACAATTGTGAACAATTGATTTAGTTTTTCTGGGGGCGATAAGCCTACATCGTAGTACGGAAGATACTCCTATAACGGGAAAGGATAAAGAACTAATAAAACTGACCATACCGAGTTCGCAGCAGAACATTAAGAGCTTTTTCAGTAAGCCCTTTCTATTGCAAAACGCAGAGCGCGTTAAAGAAAGGGATAACAACGTTGGTACTAGATCAACATCAAGGGGTAGATCCTTCACGAGGAACAATAACATGCAGGCGGCCTCTAAAAGGAAAAATAGTAGTCCGCAAAAACAGTACAAGGTAGCCAGAAGATAATGGCAGGTATTATCAACCTTTCAACAATTACGTTAAGTAAAGAACATATAACATTGTTAACTAAAGGCCTGGGTTTCATACCTACCAGAATGGAAGATATGGTTAATGTATTAACTGACTTGAATCTCTTCACTAGATCTATAGCTTTGAAATTAATATTCAAAACTAATGACTATAATATCAATATGTGCAAGAGAAGGAGCACGTTTATACCTAGTTATCCACCCGTTTTGACTGCCTTTTATAACTTATGTGAACATGATATTAGAAATTTGTATGCTAGTAAAATGTTTAATGTTTCATATAACATCACATACCCTGAACATTTGGGACTTAAAGAACTGAGGGATAATTGTAACATCATCATTAAGGGGGCTGACAAAGGTGGAGCAATAGTCATTATAGACGCGTGTAAATATAGACAGTCAGTACTGTTATTGTTAGAAGATCCAACTGCATTTAAACAAATTACACAGATAGATGTCAAGAAATGTATAAGTTACGTGAATATGTGTATTTATGAACTACAATTATCAGGAGACATATCATTAGATTTGTTTCATTTTTTCACGGTAACTTGTCCTATCATACCGCAACTATACGGTGTCCCCAAGGTGCATAAGTCCATAGATAAACCGCCAATGAGGCCGATAGTATCCGGCAATGACTGGATCACGGAGCCAATATCATTGTATTTACAGAAACAGTTACAACCTTTATTATCAATGTGTAAAACAGTACTTAAGGATACAACAGAATTTCTTGAAAAATTGAAACTATGTTATACAAATTTAAAATCCAAAAATTATGACATTGATGATATATATATGGTGACTATGGACATCACATCGCTATTCACAGTCATTCCGCATGACCTTGGGGTAGACTCTATCAGAGAATTTCTAACACAAAACTCTGGGTATACAACCAGACATATAGAAAACATCTGTATGTTATTAGATCTGGTTCTGAAAAACAATATATTTATGTTCGATAATAATATATATTTGCAACAAACAGGCGTGGCAATGGGCACGCCTGTAGCGAATACGTACGCCAACCTTGTTTTACATCAATGGGAAATGGTGAATATATGTGTAGGTGAGCAGTATATGAATGAAAATGTGATATATTACCAAAGGTTTGTAGATGATTGTTTTCTTCTTTGGAAAGGAAGTCGTAATGATTTAATGGAGTATGTCACACTTTTGAATAATACTACTACTTACTTAAATTTTAAAATGGAAACATCTCAAACATGTATAAATTTTCTAGACGTAACTATTAAGAAACATCATAATGACATTAATACATCTGTTTTTAAGAAAGAGGTAGCATCGGGTAGGTACTTGCATGCAAGCAGCATGCACGCACCCCATGTCTTTAGAGGCATTGTCAAGGCACAAATGGCCAGAATTAGTAGGTTAAATTCAGATCATGATACGTTCATAAAGCAGTTAAATGAAACCCAGGAAGAACTTAGGGTTAGTGGATACCCCATGAATTTATTAGAAAACATGAAAGAGCACATTATATCTAATAGGGAAGGACTATATGAACCTATTTTTAATAAAATTCCAAAGGCACATGAAATCAACAATATGCCTATGTTGAGTAACAATAGATTGAGATTTATAACATCTTTTAACCTAATGACAGACAACATTAATAAAATAATATATAAATACCGGAAGGTATTAATGGCACAGGAGGATATAAAACTAGTAGTTGGTGAAAAACCCTACTTTAGTTATAAAAACATGCGAACATTAAAAAATATGCTTGGTTATAAGGACTTTAATTATTTGAAGCCCAAGATGACAATAACAGCAAAACATGGCACATTTGCTTGTTACAACTGTAGTTGCTGCAATGACTTACTTAAAAGTAGTGACACTAACAAAGTGGACACTTTTAAACATCCCACGACAGGAAGAGAGTATAAATTCCTTGGACATGCCACCTGTGCAGCTAGCAGTGTTGTATATATAGCTACATGTCAAATTTGTCCATGTTTTTATGTGGGTAAAACCACTAGAAAGTTTAAAGAACGAATAACGGAACATAAGTCAAGCATTAGGCTTTCTAATGAGAATAATGCGTTGTTCAAGCATATTGCATCTAGGGGTAATTTACATCACTTTAAATTTCAGGTTATAGACTGTGTCAATGCATCACCCAGGGGAGGGGATTTATCCAACCTTTTAGACCTAAGGGAATATGAATGGATAATCAGATTGTCAGCTGACGTACCCCCTGGTTTAAATGCAACGGTATCATTAAAACCTATACTGCAGAGAATACAGCAAACAAGATTAAAGTAATTTTGATTTTATGCAAAGCAAATATTTCCCTTATATATTGTGTATGCTATTTATATTTAGCATAATGTTAAATTATTTTTGTTTTAAGTTACAAGTAGTTTATGTATATGTTGTTTTTTATATATTTATGTAAAATTTATATATATATCTGCGTAGTCATAATATACATGGTTTGACGCTACTATAACTATTATTGCTTATAGTACATTTTGGAAAATTTCTATATGTTTTTAAATCTTATGGTCATGTGATGGTGGCTGCAGGTCATATGATCTAATTTTATTGTGTATAAAAGTGGGCGTTTTATTGTACCTATTGTAAACATTGAGAAAGGGTTTTTGAACCTGAAAGCTTTGTTGTTTTGGTTATAAAGGTATTTCAACTCAACTGTCGTTGTTCTTGGACTTATTGTTTTGTTCCAGTGCTTTGCTTCAACATATCTTTAAAATCTGGCAAGTGTTTATTTACTGCATTGCTCACTTGCTTAGGTTTCTTAGCTATAAATCTTAGTTCATTCTGAAGTGTGCTACTTTACCCCCCACCCTCAAACCTTTCTGAATGTATTATTATAAAATAGCTGCCTATTGTTGCCTTCATGCTTAACCTAGAATCTCTGTTTTTCTCTTTTCCTAGTTGAACTTTACATTTACCTACAAAACAGAGTCTACAGGACTGCAATTGGTCACCATAACAAAATCAGTTTCTCTCAGCATTTAAGCAGAGTAGGTTGCACACAAAAAGCATTTGTTAAGCTTTCACTTACAGTGCTGTGTAATTAAGCAGGTCACCATTTTGGTCAGCCATAGGGCTCTTTTTCTACTTGAGTGTTTGCCTCCTTCCCCTCTAACTTAGGTAAACTGACTCTTACATTAAGAGCTATAATATTTACCTTATATCTTTAGGACACCTTAGGAAACCTTGTAAACTGCAATAGCCCCACTACGTTGTGTAATTAAGCAGGTCACCATTTTGGTCAGTCATATGGCTCTTTTTTCTACTTGAGTGTTTGCCTCCTTCCCCTGTAACTTAACTAAACTGACTCTTACATTAAGAGCTATAATACTTACCTTATAGCTTTAGGACACCTTAGGAAACCTTGTAAACTGCAATAGCCCCACTACGTTGTGTAATTAAGCAGGTCACCATTTTGGTCAGCCATAGGGCTCTTTTTTATATTTGAGTGTTTGCCTCCTTCCCCTGTATCGTAAGTAAACTGACTCTTACATTAAGAGCTATAATACTTACCTTATAGCTTTAGAGCACCTTAGGAAACCTTATAAACTGCAATAGCCCTGCTATGTTCGCCCTCGCTACACTCGGGCTCTCTTCGCTCCCCTCCCTATCCCTAATTTCCTCCCGCCCCCAGTACCTCTAAATTTATAGTACTATAGTCACTCCCCCACTTTCCAGATCCTATCTGCTTTCATCGGGGATAATTCCTCCCACCCCCATTCTTCTACCTACATTTTAATAGCACCTATTAGCTTTCATCTGGCATTCTCCCATCCCCCTTCCAGTACCTTTACCTCACCACTCTATCTTCTGGTGTTGCGTCACCAGGTAAAACAGTTCCTTAACTCACTAGCTGAATCACAAATAATGATATACTCCTCTTTACGACCCCTCTTGTTCACACCATACCTCCTTACATTGTATGAAAACCAGTTTCTCACGGGATTTCAGATTCTGAAAGGCCATACTATCACCCCAGCTGTAAATCCTCCCACCTTCAACCATACTTACAGTACCAGGTCCTATCCAACATCTTGTTCAGTCTATCAACATCTCAACCCCAGGCACATTAGCTCTAGATCCAAACAATGCCACAAACTAAAAAACAAAGTCCTGAAGTTCATCACCAGGTATAGACTTAACCTAATACTTGGTGGTGATATTCACCCCACCCTGGCCCACCCACTTCAGATACACATACCCCCTCTACTTGCAATCTAAGCTACAAACCTACAATTAATAGGCCAATTAACTCTCTCCCCTAGCCTGTCATCTCAATATTAGAAGCATTAATAACAAAGTACATGAATTGCATGGACTTCTGGATGTCCACTCCCCTAATATTCTCTGTTTATTTGAAACATGGTTTAAACCTAACACTACAAACAATGAAGTGTTGCCACCTGGGTACAACATACAGAGGCTGGATCGTGCTTCCAGGAAGGGGGGTGGGGTAGCTGTACTCTATAAATCTGAGTTGAATGTCACCATAGATGTAATACAACCACCTCAGATTAATAACTCAGAGATTCTTGCCACCAAATTGCAACTTAATAAAAATAAATGCATTAATATCATGTGTATGTACATTCCCCCAGTTAAAAATATATCTACACTTGACAATATCCTGCACTGGCTATAATGTCACTACCCCCAAGAAACCCTACTACTTGGAGACTTTAACATAGACTGGGGCACCTGTTCCTCAGAATCCCCAACCACCCATATTAACCTGCATGCATTTACACAAATCATATCCACCCCTACCAGGATAGGCAAACCCAACCAAAAAGAAAGCATACTTGACTGTGTACTCATAAACAGTCACCCCCAACTGTACACCTCGGGCACCCTCCCTGATGGCCAAAGTGATCACCTTCTCACATATGTAATTAAGTGCAAAGCCATTAATTCCCAACAACCCTTACTCAGAAAGGTTAGAAACAATAAAAACTTTGACCCTGCCAAATTCCAACAAGAACTAAACTCATGTAATTGGTCTATTCTAATACACCTCCCCCTAGAGGAAGCAGTAGCATACTTTAACAACAAATTCCTTGAGATCCTTGATTTGCATGCACCTGTTAGTTCAAAGAGAACAAAGGCAAAAAATGTGCCATGGCTTTCTAAAGAGTCTAAACTCAAAATTACCCTTAGAAACAAAGCATGGGCTTTATGACGTTCTTCTAAAGACCCCCAAGATCACATTAAATACAGGCAATCCAGGAACAAAACTAAATATCCATTTTACATGACAAAAACACAATACTACTGTAATTTACAGACAGTAAATCAAAATAACCCTCAGAAGTTTTGGGCAGGTTTAAGTGATCTACTACATCCAGGACAAACTTCAACCCAATCCCTGCTGCTACTATTGATAAAACCCTGAAGATGTTTCTGACAGTTTTAACTGATTCTTTGCTGAGACAATTCAAGCCAACTACCTCCTAGCTCCCCTGGTCCTGAAAGTACCACTCCTAGAAACCGACTTGCGTTCAGCTTCCAAACAGTCACCACTTCACTTATCCGTACCTTGATCAAAAAATTAAAACCCACTACACTTTCTGCTGATCAGCTCCCTGCCAAGTACCTATAAAAATCAGCCGATGCTATTGCTTACCCCGTCTCAATACTAATCGATCAAAACATAGTTAAAGCTAAAATTACCACCATCTGGAAAATATCCTGTGCAATCCCACTTCACAAAGGAGGCAGCTCTACTGAATTCTCCAATTATAGGCCAATAGCTACAGTCTCTCCACTTGCAAAGATTATGGAAAAATGTATTCATAGACAACTCATGCACCACCTAATCTAAAAGCATCTTATGGCAGACACTCAGCATGGCTTCCATCCTCATCACAGCCCTACTTCAGTCCTCCTAGCCTTTACCAATACCATAAACCATAATCACAACAATAATTATATATCCCTGCTGTGGTGAATGGGTACAATATGATCCCACCTGTATATGGCAATAGCGAAAGAATGCAGCATGCAGTACAGGTGTCCCATGCAGGTGTGTCCCTAGCAATAAGTAGCACCCTGCCAGCATCCACACCACCTGATCAAGACTGATAGAAGGTATTGGCATGAAGACCTAGCACACCTACCCTGTCACCCCAGGGGAATATACTGTATGGTGGTCTGAGACTGTACGACTGACAGAATGCAATGGCCTGCCACAGCTGGCCTGTATCAACACCAAATGGCCCACAGGCCTCTGCCAAAAGTCTGTGTCCACACGTACTGCCAATGCATGTTATGTCATGGACATCCAAATAACAACATAACACACTCCACATAAGCCATATGTAAGGCCATGTGGACAAACCACAGTAACATGTCCACCATGTCCCACTGCATGAACTGTGGACCAACACCAAAGCACAGCTGTGGTGGGGTGATAACCTTAGGGAAAGTATCAGAGAATGTATGCATAATGTATGGAAGCTGTGTGCACACACTGTCCCTGGCTGCAAACACATAAATTGGTGGATACATACCTGCCCATACACCACAATGGGGGTAATGTCCTGACTCATGGCCTCTGCCTGTGGGTAACCTGTGCGAATCTGTACAGCTGTGAGGTATTGCCAGAGCAAAATAAGGCCATACTGTTATGCTGATGGATGTATAAGTATGGGATCCTCTGCCACCACTGTACCAAGGTGCGGAACTGGATACACAGACCCAGCAGCAAGTGTCTGCAGCTCCCCCTCCAGAATGGCATAACTTACCATGAATATGTAGGTATCTGCACACAATACTCGACACAGCTGCAGTCACCCTTATCCCCCAAGATATCACTGTGAGCAAGAATGTCCACCTGACAGTACACGAGGACAGAAAACATAACAGTGTATAACAATACACGTCTGAATATCTCTGCTAACAGCAGTACCATGTAGCTGAAGCAACACAGACGCAATCACCTACAGTACACACTATCCCCTGCACACTTTGTCCCCATATTGCCAAATGATCAACAGATACCCTGCAGAAACAGTTTGCTACCTGTAGGTGTACAACATAAAGGTCTGCACTGGAGTACAAACTATCTGGAATGTATCCACACATTCAATACAGAAGGGCATACTGGGCATGCTCACACACAGAGAAATGAAGACAATGTCAGACAACAACATACTGAAAGGTCATACTGGGCATGCTCACACACTTAAACAAATGAAGCCCATGTCTGCAAACAACAGTGGACCATACATATCTGACAGTTGCAGATGTTAGTGCATACACTCCTCAGTATGCACCAGTCATGCTTTGCACACACAGTGGATAGGAATACAGACATATATCCAAGGATAACACACTATAATAAGCCAAAGGCAAATGTACATAGATGTGTGGAAGAGAGTGACTGTGACAAGGAGACATCCATTGAGGCCTGTCCCCCAAGCATAAAGCCAAATGGCTACAACCACATGAGGTGTAAATGTCACTCACTTTAGACATTAGCCACTGGTATCCGTCAGCATTACAGACTATGTGGTGCAAGTGCTAGCTGTGCAACATGACTGTACAAGGATGTAGTCATCTAGCAGCTGTATACATGTACCTGCAGAATATAACCCTGCGTGTGCCCCCATGTGGTGTGTCAATCTCTAGATGAATGGGTTATGGCCCATGCACACACACTGCCCTCTCCATAGCCCTACTATGACAAGCCTACTGAGGACATCCACTTTGAATTACACGTTTGGGAATGGAGTGAGGAACCATTGCTAGATTTGTCACTGCATGAAAATGAGTTAGTGGATATTTTTGGTTATGAACAGGAGCTTGAAAGTAATAGGGATAGTGTTGGGGATGGTTTTTCATATTACACTGGCTATGGAAAATTTAGTATTCCTAAGGTTCCTTGTGTTTGCACTTTTTATCCACCTATAACTGTCTCAGCCATAATAAATTTTGAGAAGGTGTTAATACAAACAGTTACAAATTGAATATAATACGTTTTATGACAATTATAAGCCCCAAAATTTGAAAAAGCATGAACAGAATGCATTAAGGCAGTTAAGAAGTTTGAATAAAGATTATGTTTTTGCACAGGCAGATAAGGGGGTAATTGGGTAATAATGTCTAGAGTGAAATACAACAATATGGTGAATGAATTGCTGCTGGAAGGTGGTGTTTATGAACAGGTGCAGTCAAATGTTCTGGATGCATATAATGACTTGTTGCTGGATTTACTTGAAAAGGGAGAGACTGGGATTTTTTCCACCACTGATTTCAAAAAGTTACATGTAAAATATCCTAGAATGGCTAAGTTTTATGCCATTCCCAAGGTGCACAATGACTTAACAAATCTCCCTGGGAGACCCACAGTGCCAGGGGTGGGGGGATATCTCCAGAATATTTGCATTTTTCAGGATGCACAGTTGAAAGAGCATTTGAAGAGAGTCCCTTCACAAACTAGAAATGGTAAAGAGCTCACAGACACTTTGGGAGGTACTGAGTGGCAAGAGGATTTTTTTCTTTGCAACTGTTAATGTTAAGTCCTTGTATACAAATATTTCTCATCAGTGGGGTCTGGAAGCAGTAGCCAGACTATTGGGGGAAGGTCCCAGAACAAGTTATATTTTACAGCTGTTGGAGTTTGCACTGTCACACAATGTATTTAGTTTTTAGGACAATTTTTTTTCTATAGAGAACAGGAACTGCTATGGGGGCATCTTTTTCCCCATCTTATGCAATAATTTTTATGTTTTTTTTTTTTTTTAAGAGAGCTGTGTTTATAGGAATACATATTTTTTTGGAAACTATTATAGTTTTCAAATGCTATATTGATGATTTGTTTTTTATATGTAGAGGGGAGATTAGTCTTTTTGAACAGTTCATGTTGGAACTAAATCAGAATCAGTATGGCATCACAGTATCCTATCAAACTCATAGACATAAGATACAATTTCTAGATTTGTAGTTCTTTGTGGATAAAGAAAAGCTAGTGTCTTTTAAATAATTTTATAAGGAAACAGCAGCTAATCATTTTTTGAGTGCAGACAGCATGCATCCAGAACATTTACTTGATTCTCTCCCTTATGGAGAATTCAAGCGCATTATTGACAATGTTCATGACAAAACCACATTGGGTGGGGAATTTAACATTGTTAGATGCAAGTTGGTGAAGAGAGGGTGGTAAATAGGGCTGAGGAAAAAGTGAGAAAGCAAATTGCTGGTCGGAGAGTACAGAGTCATGCAATATATCATGGGCGTGGAGATTATCATAAAGTGGGCAAGGATGATATATCTTTTGTTAACAAATTTTCCCCTTTTTCAGCTACATTGAAGGTGTTAGTGCACAAGTTTTGGCCTATTATACAGCAGGATGTGGAAGTGGGCAACATTTTCAAGGGCAAGGTTGTTTTTTTCTCATAGTAGATTTCACAACCTGAAGGTTATTGAACAGTAGGTTGAGTAGGATGGAAACTGGTTCTAACACAGTAGGCACCTTTAGATGTGGAAGGTGGAAGGTTTGTGATAAAAAGAACATTTGAGGTACAATCAATGGAAAGAAGTTCGTTGCCCTGGGATCTTACAATTGCAGTACCAGTGGGGTTGTTTATGCCATTGGATGTGATTGTCTACCTGTAACGTGGTATACAGGCCAAACCAGAAGAATGGTAAAAAGAAGAATTATGGGGCATTTGGGGGATGTGAGGCATGTTAGGCCTAATAATCGTGGGGTCCAGCATTTCCACGCTGTTCACAATGGTAACACTAGCAGTTTATTTTTTTTCTGTTTTAAACAAACCTTGTGCAGTACAAGGCATGGAATATGGGCACAATTTGTTAAGGATAGAAAGTAGATATATTATTATTTTTGGAGTTTTGTGGCCCATTGGGCTTAATATGAAGTTAGATTTACATGTATACAATGAAATGTTTTAGTATGCATTATTTTATAAATGCATAGATATATAGGATGAATGATTTATATGTATAGGGTAAAATATTTAAATATTTAAGCATTTGTTAATCTAAAGATGTATAGGTGCATTGGCATGGACTTCTTAAACTATTAATTTAAATGCAATAAGAATGTAAAGGGTTGCCTTTTAAAAGTTTTTTTGATGCATTTTAAATGTTTCTGAAGCATTTTAATTGCTCAGGATGCACTTTAGATTTAATTTTTTTTGACTCATTGATTAATTGATCAACAATTGTAGGGCAAAATGTTTTAGTATTTGTTAATCTAGAGATGCATAAGTGCTTTAGTATTAATTTCTTAAATTATAATGTTAAATGCAATAGGAATGTAACATGTTGCACTTTATATGTTTTGATGCATTTTGAATGTTTCTGAAGCACTTTACTGCTCAGGATGCACTTCAGATTTTAATTTTCTTGACTCACTGATTAATTGATCAATTATTGTATATTTTTGACTGGAAAGGCCACAGCAATACCTCAGAAAGAGGTATTTTTAAATCTAGGTGCTTAGGATTTCCCTCTCTCTAGCCCCCCTTGGCTGACCTGGTGTGATTTAGTTTGAACTCTACATCTACCTACAAAACGGAGTATACAGGACTGCAATTGGTCACCATAACAAAATCAGTTTCTCTAAGCATTTAAGCAGATTGAACTCTACATTTACCTACAAAATGGAGTCTACAGGACTGCAATTTGTCACCATAACAAAATCAGTTTCTCTCAGCATTTAAGCAGATTGAACTCTACATTTACCTACAAAACGGAGTCTACAGGACTGCAATCGGTCACCATAGCAACATCAGTTTCTCTCAGCATTTAAGCAGATTAAACTCTACATTTACCTACAAAACGGAGTCTACAGGACTGCAATTGATCACCATAACAAAATCAGTTTCTCTCAGCATTTAATCAGATTGAACTGTACATTTACCTACAAAACGGAGTCTACATGACTGGAATTGGTCACCATAACAAAATCAGTTTCTCTCAGCATTTAAGCAGATTGAACTGTACATTTACCTACAAAACTGAGTCGACAGGACTGCAATTGGTCACCATAACAAAATCAGTTTTTCTCAGCATTTAAGCAGATTGAACTCTACATTAACCTAAAAAATGGAGTCTACAGGACTGCATTTGGTTACCATAACAAAATCAGTTTCTCTCAGCATTTAAGCAGAGTAGGTTGCACACAAAAAGCATTTGTTAAGCTTTCACTTACAGTGCTGTGTAATTAAGCAGGTCACCATTTTGGTCAGCCTTATAGCTCTTTTTTCTAGTGTTTACCTCCTTCCCCTGTAACGTAAGTAAACTGACTCTTACATTAAGAGCTATAATGCTTACCTTATAGCTTTAGGACACCTTAGGAAACCTTGTAAACTGCAATAGCCCCTCATTGTATGGATCTTTTACTGTTTTTTGTGTAACTGAATGACCTGCTGCTAAATTCTGATTCTGCAAAGACTGCTCTATTTTTTGCAGAGGCTCTATAAGTAGCTAGTGACTTTACTGAATTTCTGTGGTAATATTTGTGTTTAAACTGAACCTGTACCTAGTGAAAGTGTATAATCAGAGCTCCTAATTGCAGCATGTGTTTTAATGTGTAAATTGCACACACACATTGAAGAAGTGCTTTTATGACCTGAATAACTTGGGATAGCTATACCTGAAGTGTTTTTACTAGCAATTTTCCAGTTGTACAATTGTGAACAATTGATTTATTTTTTCTGGTATATCTTTAAAATCTGGCAAGTGTTTATTTACTGCATTGATCTCTTGCTTAGGTTCTTTAGCTATAAATCTTAGTTCATTCTGAAGTGTGCTACTTTTCCCCTACACCCTCAAACCTTTCTCAATGTATTATTATAAAATAACTGCCTGTTGTTGCCTTCATGCTTAATCTAGAATCTCTGCTTTTCTCTTTTCCTAGTTGAACTATACATTTACCTACAAAACAGAGTCTACAGGACTGCAATTGGTCACCAGAACAAAATCAGTTTCTCTCAGCATTTTAGCAGAGTAGGTTGCACACAAAAAACATTTGTTAAGCTTTCAGTTACAGTGCTGTGTAATTAAGCAGGTCACCATTTTGGTCAGCCATGGGGCTCTTTTTTCTACTTGAGTGTTTGCCTCCTTCCCCTGTAACTTAAGTAAACTGACTCTTACATTAAGAGCTATAATACTTACCTTATAGCTTTAGGACACCTTAGGAAACCTTGTAAACTGCAATAGCCCCTCATTGTATGGATCTTTTACTGTTTTTTTGTGTAACTGAATGACCTGCTGCTAAATTCTGATTCTGCACAGACTGCTCTATTTTTTTGCAGAGGCTCCATCAGTAGCTAGTGACTTTACTGAATTTATGTGGTAATATTTGTGTTTAAACTGAACCTGTACATAGAGAAAGTGTATAATCAGAGCTCCTACTTGCTGCATGTGTTTTTAATGTTTAAATTGCACACACACATTGAAGAAGTGCTTTTATGACCTGAATAATTTGGGCTAGCTATACCTGAACTGCTTTTACTGGCAATTTCCCAGTTGTACAATTGTGAACAATTGATTTAGTTTTTCTGGTATATCTTTAAAATCTTGCAAGTGTTTATTTACTGCATTGCTGTATTGCTTAGGCTTCTTAGCTATAAATCTTAGTTCATTCTGAAGTGTGCTACTTTACCCCCCACCCTCAAACCATTCTGAATTTGTTATTATAAATTAACTGCCTGTTGTTGCCTTAATGCTTAATCTAGAATCTCTGCTTTTCTGTTTTCCTAGTTGAACTCTACAGTTCCCTACAAAATGGAGTCTACAGGACTGCAATTGGTCGCCATAACAAAATCAGTTTCTCTCAGCATTTAAGCAGAGTAGGTTGCACACAAAAAGCATTCGTTAAGCTTTCACTTACAGTGCTGTGTAATTAAGCAGGTCACCATTTTGGTTAGCCATAGGGCTCTTTTTTTCTACATGAGTGTTTGCCTCCTTCCCCTGTAACTTAGGTAAACTGACTCTTGCATTAAGAGCTATAATATTTACCTTATAGCTTTAGGACACTTTCGGAAACCTTGTAAACTGCAATAGCCCCGCTACGTTGTGGAATTAAGCAGGTCACCATTTTGGTCAGCCATAGGGCTCTTTTTTCTATTTGAGTGTTTGCCTCCTTCCCCTGTAATGTAAGTAAACTGACTCTTACATTAAGGGCTATAATACTTACCTTATAGCTTTAGGACACCTTAGGAAACCTTGTAAACTGCAATAGCCCTGCTACGTTCGCCCTCGCTACACTCATGCTCTCTTTGCTCCCCTCCCTGCCCCAAATTCCCTCCTGCCCCCAGTACCTCTAAATTTAAAGTACTATAGCCACTCCCCCACTTTCTAGATCCTATCTGCTTTCATCTGGGATAATTCCTCCCACCCCCCATTCTTCTACCTACATTTTAATAGCACCTATTACATTTCATCTGGCATTCTCCCATCCCCCTTCCAGTACCTTTACCTCACCACTCTATCTTCTGGTGTTGCATCACCAGGTAAAACAGTTCCTTAACTCACTAGCTGAATCACAAATAATGATATACTTCTCTTTACTACCCCTCTTGTTCGCACCATACCTCCTTACCTTCTATGAAAACCAGTTTCTCAAGAGATTTCAGATCCCGAAAGGCCATACTATCACCACAGCTGTAAATCCTCCCACCTTCAACCATACTTACAGTATCAGGTCCTATCCAGCATCTTGTTCAGTCTATCAACATCTGAAACCCAGGGAGATTAGCTCTAGATCCAAACACTGCCACAAACTAATAAACAAATTCCTGAAGTTCATCACCAAGTATATACTTAACCTAATACTTGGTGGTGATATTCACCCCAACCCTGGCCCACCCACTTCAGATGCACATACCCCCTCTACTTGCAATCTAAGCTACAACCTTACAATTAATAGGCCAACTAACTTTCTCCTAGCCTGTCATCTCAATATTAGAAGCATTAATAACAAAGTACATGAATTTCATGCACTTCTGTATATCCACTCCCCTGATATTCTCTGTTTATCTGAAACCTGATTAAAACCTAACACTACAGACAACGAAGTGTTACCAGCTGGGTACAACATACACCGGCTGGATCGTGCTTCTAAGAAGGGGCGTGGGGTCGCTGTACTCTATAAATCTGAGTTGCATGTCACCAAAGATGTAATACAACCACCTCAGATTAATAACTCAGAGATTCTTGCCACCAAATTGCAACTTAATAAAAATAAATGCATTAATCTCATCTGTATGTACAGTCCCCCAGGTAACACTATATCTACACTTGATGATATCCTGCACTGGCTATAATGTCACTACCCCCAAGAAACCCTACTACTTGGAGACTTTAACATAGACTGGGGCACCTGTTCCTCAGAATCCCCAACCACCCATATTAACCTGATTGCATTTACACAAATCATATCCACCCCCACCAGGATAGGTAAACCCAACCAAAAAGAAAGCATACTTGACAGGGTACTCATAAATAGTCACCCTCAACTGTACACCTCTGGTACCCTCCTTGATGGCCTAAGCGATCACCTTCTCACATATGTAATTAAGCACAAAGCCATTAATTCCCAACAACCCTTACTCAGAAAGGTTAGAAACAATAAAAACTTTGACCCTGCCAAATTCCAACAAGATCTAAACTCATGTAATTGGTCTATTCTAAAACACCACCCCTTACAGGAAGCAGTAGCATACTTTAACAACAAATTCCTTGAGATCCTTGATTTGCATGCACCTGTTCATTCAAAGAGAACAAAGGCAAAAACTGTGCCATGGCTTTCTAAAGAGTCTAAACTCAAAATTACCCTTAGAAACAAAGCATGGGCTTTGTGGCGTTCTTCTAAAGACCCGCAAGATCACATTAAATATAGGCAATTCAGGAACGAAACTAAAAAATCCATTTTACAAGACAAAAAAAAATACTACTGTAATTTACAGACAGTAAATCAAAATAACCCTCAGAAGTTTTGGGCAGGTTTAAATAAGGTACTACATCCTGGACAAACTTCAACCCCAATCCCTTCTGCTACTATTGATAAAACCCCTGAAGATTTTTCTGACAGTTTTAACCAATTCTTTACTGAGACAATTCAAGCCCTAGCTAGCCAACTACCTCCTAGCTCCCCTGGTCAGTACCACTCCTAGAAACCTACTCGCGTTCAGCTTCCAAACAGTCACCACTTCACTTATCCGTACCTTGATCAAAAAATTAAAACCCACTGCACTTTCTGCTGATCAACTCCCTGCCAAGTACCTACAAAAATCAGCTGATGCTATTGCTTACCCTGTCTCAATACTAATCAATTGAACCATAGTTAAAGCTAAAATTCCCACCATCTGGAAAATATCCTATGTAATCCCACTTCACAAAGGAGGCAGCTCTACTGAATTCTCCAATTAGAGGCCAATAGCTATACTTTCTCTCCACTTGCAAAGATTATGGAAAAATGTATTCATAGACAACTCATGCACCACCTAATCCAGAATCACCTTATGGCAGACACTCAGCATGGCTTCCGTCCTCATCACAGCACTACTTCAGCCCTCCTAGCCTTTAACAATACCATAAACTATAATCGCAACAATAATTATATATCCTCAGACCTCTTCTTGGATCTTTCCAAGGCAATTGATATGGTTGATCACCAACTTTTAATCCACACCCTGCAAACATTTTGTCTAGGTACTAGAGCCCTTCCATGGTTTCAATCCTACCTGAATGGTCGACGGCAGGCTGTCCTCTGGCAGAACAAACTCTCTAATCTTCTACCTAACACCATTGGAGTACCACAAGGCTCTATACTAGGGTCCTTGCTGTTCTCCATCTTCATTAACGACCTTTATACTGTCATCCCAAAAGTCAGCTGTATCCAATATGCTGATGACTCTACTCTGATTTGCTCAGCCACATCTCCAATAGAGTTATGGTCAGCTACCCAGACCACCTTTAATACAATAGAAAACTGGCTTTCTGAATGTTGTCTGATCCTAAATCCCAAAAAAACTAAAATGCTATTATTTTTATCAACACGTAGGTCTACCACTTTCACCTTTGCCATAAATTCAAATGATGGCACAATAATCTCCCCTGACCCCTCTACAAAACTGTTAAGCATCATCATAGATAATAATCTAAAATTCGACCTACATGTTAACCAAACTATCAAAACCATCAATAAAAAACTAGGGTCACATTACAGAATTAAAGCCTTCCTGACCCCTCCAGCTAAAATTGACATAGCTCGCTCTCACCTTCTTTCAACCCTTCTTTATGCATCCCCTCTACTCTCAAATTCAAACAGGACTGTCCTTAACAAACTATCAATTTGCTACAACCACATTGCCAGGTTTGCCACTGGGCTGCCTTTTTAGGACACATCATTGCATCAATCTAAATCAGCTTGGGTGGCTTGAACTACCCAGCCTAATCCAGTATAACCAACTGATTATGGCCTATAAACTCCTTTATAATCCGGACAATACTCCTGCACTTAAAAATATTATAACCCCCTAAAACAATCCTAGACCGCTTTGATCCTCTAACAAACTACTAATTCAGACTAGCAAAATTAATAACACAGCCAGTGACTCTCTCTTTGCAAACTCTGTAAGCAGATCCTGGAACTCTCTTCCAGCTGATATTACCTTACTTTCTACCTTAGGTCAATTTAAAACTAGACTCAAACAACATTTGGCACTTAACTGGCTATATCAATGTATCAAGCCTGGCTAACTCTCTCTAGAATGTGTAAAAATCTGTTAACCAGCTTACTGTGTAATTTAATTTAATCCTGACTTATGCTCAGGATTAACTCTAACCTGTGGAACTTGTTTAACTTGCTTACTTATGTAATCACTGTAAATAGTCTGTTTGTAATATGTAATGCTGGTATTATGTAATGCTGTATCTGCTTACCCTTGGAGCCTTTCTCCCCGGGCCTCTGCTGAAAATGGACATGCATCCAGTCGGACTATCCCGGTCAACAAATGTAAAATAAATAAAATCAATAAATTAAAAATAATGAATGTAGTGAAATGTATATAAAGTACACCATTCTTGTGCATGATTATTCCCTGGAAGGCTTGATGCCGAAGTACTAGGAACGCGGTAAAAGTGGATGGTGATCATTTCTCCAGTTGTTTAGTGCTTTTTTCTTTCTTTCTTTGGTGAGTTGGTTCATGGAGTGGTGTTTTTGGAATGGAGTGTCCCATTAATTTCTGTGGTATATCCTAAAACTGTGTAATGCTGTAGTGTGATGAACTAGTTAGGCAGGAGTTCTAATCCCAGACATGGCAAGTGTGTGTGTGTGTGTGTGTGTGTGTGTGTGTGTGTGTGTGTGTGTGTGTGTGTGTGTGTGTGTGTGTGTGTGTGTGTGTGTGTGTGTGTGTACGTCTCTTTCTGTGTAGAGGAGCAATGCTTTTTAGGCGAGTCACTGTCACTACAATTCAAATGCCCCACTTTGGCAAGCCTGCTGATGTTATTCAGTGTGAAATACATCTTTGGGAAAGGTATAGCCCAGTAATCTCCATGGTGTGTCCTATAACTGCATACTGCTGTAGTGTGATAAAGTAATTAGGTAGGAGTGCTAATCCCAGACATGGCAACTGTGCGTGTGTGTGTGTGTGTGTGTGTGTGTGTGTGTGTGTGTGTGTGTGTGTGTGTGTGTGTGTGTGTGTGTGTGTGTGTGCATGTGTGTGTATCTCTGTCTGTGTAGAGAGCAATGCTTTTTAGGCTAGTCACACTCACTACAATTCAAGTGCTGTACTATGGCAAGGCTGCTGATGTCATTCACTGTGAAATACACCTTTGGGGAAAGAGCACTCCAATAATCTTGGTGATACGTCCTATAAGTGTGTAGTGCTGTACTGTAATAAACTAGTTAGGTAGGACTTCTAATCCCAGACATGGCAGGTGTGTGTGTCTGTGCTTGTTATTCGTATCCTGTGTGGAGGTGGCTGTGAGTGTGTAACAACTGGACTCATTGTGTAGCGGGTTTTGCAAATTTCTTATATGGTAGCCCTAGTATATGTCACAATGTCCACCTTACAGGGATAACAGATGATGAAATAGCAGAGAGGGTGGGGTGCAAATCCATACCCCTACATGTGACATCAGGGCCTGGCAAACAAAGTTAGCAACCCTTGTGTTACCCAGAGAACACTCTCAACCCATATCTCATACATACACACACTTGCCTAGGCAACAACCACTATGTTGGCAGTACCCTGCATATTGCCTACTGATAGTAACTATAGTGTGATTGCAGTGTGCTACAGAGGGTATAGCACACTGTCCATCAGTCCAATAGGCATGTACATGCAGAAAGTATACCTTCACTATGTTCCCCACTACACACATGCAACACCTGTGATGGCATCAAATGTGACCAACAAATGACATGCCATGCCTTATACACATGCCCTGTATGGACAGATGCCACTGACACCAGGGAATACCTGTATCATGCTATCAATGTAGGCACAGAGTCAACCTGCTGTCCATTACCTGTTCCTGCCACATGAGGCCAGGACTGGCACATCAGATAATAACAATCTGTGTACATAACATGGACCAGACACCCCAGTTACAGTTCCACATGTCACTGTACATGCATGTGGGATGTGGGCACATCCCTGACACCGTCCATGTCGTGGACTGAAGAACACATACATGGCAAGCAATACACAGCAATGGCCACACAGAATAGTTAACAAGTCCAAGACAAGTATTATTTGCGTTTGTGGAAGACTGGTTAAACTATTTGCATTTGTGGAAGATTGGTTTGCTTTTTTCATTTTCACACACAATAGTTATCCAGGTGGCTGGATGGTGAATACAGTACCCACCTGTGTGGATCAGTCCAGACACTACACCCCTGAGCCACACTGCAGACCATTGTCATGTGGTCTGAAGCCAAGGTATACCCATCGCCTAGCCTTGTACAGTCATCTGGCACAGCCACCCTCTACACACCTGTGAAGCAATGCATCCATGCTTGTCAGTACTGGCACCCTGTGTCTGTGTGTGTGGTTTATGATGTCTATGTCCATATTCACACTCACTACAACCCCCATTGGCATACTGAAGCATGCTGTATGATGTCAGACACCTTCACATACCCTTTGCCCATATAACCTCTGGATAACCCCTGTGGTGCATGTGATAACTGCACAGTACTGTATTCTGGAAATCTAACTAGTGAGGAGTTGTATTCCTGACCCTGCCAAGTATTTCAATGTGTGTGGGGCCTTGAGAGAGTGTAGTTGTGTTGACGCTGACACCTGTTCATGCAGACAGGCATGTGTACTACACCTACTGTATAGCTACCATATCACTGTTGCAGATGTCACTCACCATCACATATACATTTGGAGAGCTCCTCAACATGTAACCTATGTGGTGCATCCAATAACTGCATGGACATGTGATAGCAATACATAGTCAGTCAGGGGTTTGATACCTTGTACCTGGTAGGTGTGTAACACAAACATGCTTAAGTTTTACTCTCCCACCCCTCCCTGACTTATCTTTGCCTCTGTCTGCCTCTCTCACTCCCTCTCTGGTGGATGTGGAGATTTATACCTGCTTTCCTTAGGCAGCAGCATGTGTATTGTAAGTGATGCTCATTATCAGCTGATTGCCTCTACATGAATTGCAGCCCTCCTATAGCTGATTGCATGTGGAACAGCTGTGGTAACATTCCCATAGCCAATTGCATGGAAACACACTCCAATATCTAGGAACATCATGTTGGTGTTGGGCCTTTTTATTCACTGTGTGCAGGACCTAGCTCTGTTGTTTGGTAAACAGCATTACAGATGGATTGGGGATGTACCTCTAACAACATACACTGTGAAAACAGGCCAACACACAGGAGGGGGATGTGCCTGACACAAATACAGAATGTAAGTTTTGCTATTCTGCATTTGGAGTAATGTTGGTTTAACAGGGTGCGTTTGTGGATATGGCTGTTCTACATGTTTTAAAAGTTTTAATACCTGTCATATCAGTGCTATGTTTCTGAGGAAACCCCCATCTGTTCGGTCATCTGCAGATTGGGTAGTGTGTGGTGCCTTTTCTTTCTTGTGTTACCCACAGAGCACCTATCTGTGAACTGCAGAAGCATAGTATGAGGATTGCAGACAGTACATGGTGACAGACATGAGAGTTACTGACCTCATATCCCTCATAGGACATATAGGTTCATAGGTTCATAGGTTGGTACTAGGCTATCAGCCCTAGGGCCTATACAAGCCTAGCCATAAAAATTCTTGGGCTAATTCTTCCCACACTATTTACTTTCCGGGACCCCTGTCTAGCAGGATGACTGACGTGATCCACGGGGTGAATTTCCTTTCTCCCATCCAATCATCTTTCTTTTGAAGAGGGCCAAAGAGGCGCTCTGCTTGACATGTATGGGCAGTCTATTCCAGAGTCTGGGGAGTCTCTGGGTCAGGAACCTATCCCTCCAGCATGTTTTGTTTATTGTGATGACAAGGTTTAGATCCCTGGAGCATGTAGCTTTGAAGAATTGGGATTTCTTTAAGTGTAGCATGTCCAACAGCTCAGGGTGTGACATGGCCTTGTATGTTAAGCAGAGATCGCCTCGGAGGAGACGATATGCGACAGAGTATAGCTGGAGTTTTTTAAGGCGGTCAGCATAGGGCATCTGCTTTAGGCCTGTGATTCTTTTAGTGAGGTATTTCTGCAGCCTTTCCAGTTGTTGCAGATGTCTTGAGAGGTGCATACCAAATGGGGCGTTGTATTCTATAATTGGGTCTAATGAGGGATGAGTACAGTGGGACAATTACCTCCTTTTTTCTTGAGGAAAAGCCCTTAGTGATGAGGTGTGCCACATAGAAGGATTTCCTGACTGTTGTGGTGATGTGGTTATTGAAGGCAAGACCACTGTCTACATGTGTCCCGAAGTCTCTTATCACACTTTCGATGTTTAGTGTACTGCCACCTATGTGGTAATTTACGGGTACATGTTTTTTTCCCAAAGGGGATAACTATACATTTCACTGGCCTTGAGCTTGAGCCCATGGCTCTGGCACCAAGCATCTGTTTCTGTAAGGCCCTTTTGTAGAGTATCTACATCATTTGGGGATTCAATAATGGCTCCAGTTTGCAGTCATCTGTAAACTTTGTTAGCCAGAGTCCATTAGTGTTGGTCTATACTTCAGAGAAGTAGATGCCAAACAAGAGAGGTCCCAGGACTGAACCCTGAGGTACTCAACTTGTCACTTGTCTGGAGATGGATTTGGAGTCAGCTACTTTTACAGTGTTGGTTCTGTCAGTAAGCCAGTTGACTACCCAAGTGATGTAGGGATTAATGCCCAGCTTTGTAAGTTTATCTATGATTCCAGAGTGAGGGATGGTGTCAAAGGCCTTGGCGAGATCCAGATAGGCTGTGTGGACTGCCTTCCACAGCTCTAGAGACTCATTCAAAGAAGTCAATCAGGTTCAGGAGACAAGATTGGCCCTTCACAAGTCCAAACTGGGTGGGGTCCAGTGTTTGAAGGTTGCCATTGTCTTTGTTTATAAGTTCCATGATAATAAGTTCAATGGCCTTGCAGATCAGGCTCATCACACTGATGGGGCGGTAGTTCCTGGGACCCAAGGTGGATCCCCCCTTGTGGAGTGGGATAACTGTAGCTGTGTGCCATTCAGTGGGCACAAAGCCTGAGGTGAGGGTATGATTACACATGACACTTAGGTGAGGTGCCATTTCATTTTCTAGTTTATGTAGTACACAGCCTGGGATGTCATCTGGTCCCATGGATGTTGTATTCTTAGCTTTGGAGAGTGTCTTTTTTACCTGTGTTGTCATTATTACCAGAATTTGGCAATCTTCTGGTATTGAGATGGGCAATTTAGGGGGTGAGAGGGGGGGTGAAGTTGGCACTGAATCAATCTGCCAGGATATTGGCAATATCCTTGGGATCAGTATATTTAATGCCATTCTGCTGTAGCTCAGAGCAGATCTGAGGATTGCCATTTAGATTCCTGGCATAGTTATAGAATGCCTTGTGGTTGTCTTTGGAATTTTTGAAATTTTATTTCTGTAACTAGCTTTGGAGGATTTTATGAGGGATCTCAGCTTCTTACTGAGGCTGGTAAGGGAATTTTTTGCATCCTGGGATCTTCCTCTTTCAGCAACAGTTTCTTCCTTTTGTTGTAAAGTTTGTTTATGGCAGGGGACCACCAGATTGGCTTCCTTTTTTTGGAGGAGAGCATCTTGGTTCTATTTGGGATGGCACGATTTATGCATCAGTGCATGTGCTTGTGCAGTGCCTTAGTGTAGGACTCAGCAGTCGAAATTTCAGTTCCCATCTGCATGAGTGTCATGAAGTTTGTAACTTATGACTTGAGTAACATGAGGTTGGCTTTGGAGAAGTTTTTTATGGAGGTTTCCTTACTTGGGGGTGGGGGTGGGCTGTTGATGTTAAGAGTGATTAGCTTATGTTCTGACCTGACCAATGAGGGGGTGGCCATAGGTGTGGAGCATCAATTTCCCTTGTTAGTAATGACCAGGTCTAAGATATTAGAGTCCCTGTGGGGACTGTGGATTAGTTGATCCAGGGCATTAGAATTTATGAATTCCAAGAACCGTTGGGCAAAGGTGTTGGTACATGAGTAGTTTTCCCACTTAATGGCAGGGTAGTTGAAATCACCCAGTATTAGGGTGTTTGGTTGTATATTAATATTTTCCAGTATGCTTAGAAATATGTAGTGAGAATCTTTGGGCATGGTGTGGGATATGTAGCAAGCTACAATTTGGATTGCAGTCTTACCTAGTGTTAGTTGCACCTGGAGAATTTCAGACGCATTGTGTTGGGCAACTAACCTGGTGGTGTGAATATCCTTGGTGAATATGGACACTCCTTCACCTTTAGTGTTTTGATCCTGGTTTGTTGGCCGAAAAAAGTGTGGTAAGAGTTGTAGCCTGGTATTGCAGGGGTGCTCTCTAGAACCGGTCTCGGTTACTGCACATATATTAATGTTCTCCGTTTTTAGGAGTGCCTTGAGAGAGTGCATTTTGAGGTTTAGACTTCTAGCATTGAGTAGCATTACCTTCAGATTTTGCATGCTTGTACCTGTTATGGTGGTGGGTTTGTCCTTTGAACTTTGCCTAAAAAAGGCACTATAGGGGTGGCAAGAGCCATATGTTGCAACAGACCCTGTTTCAACAGTAAATGCATGAGGTTATCACAGCAACATGTCAATATTGGCCTTGTGTGTGTGTGCCCCCAGCCATAACCCTGTCAACCTGAGTACATATGTCGTGCAGTAAGAGGTGCATATGTCCTATACACCATAATTTATTGACATCATATCTGATAACAAGCCAGTGGGATATCAGACTGCAACGCACGTTATGTATAGTAGGGGTTCTCTTTGAGGACATAACCTGAGCATACTGTGGTTGTGTGTACAGTACTGAGGTCTGTGTACTTATGGTGATTGTCGACAGTGTGTATATTGTGCATATGTACCTTGGCCTCTGTACAGACTGTGGTACATGTCATTGTTCTTGGTCCCGTTCTATCTGATGTTACATGCTACTCTACTGTATGGTACCATATTGGCTTATATGTTTGTAGGGCCAAACACACACATGTCCCATACCACAAACAGGAATTGGGCCACACTGTGTAGTGGCCCAGTATATATAGGGTTAGTGTGTGAGTAGCACATATGAGGATGGTGTTCATCAGATAGTCCATATACTGCAATATTACGCTAGCAACCACCTTTGGCTGTAGCTGTGTTCACACTGGTTGTGGTTATGCACTTTCACACAGGTGTCTGTTACTGTTTGATTGCGTGGGGAAGTTGTGTGTATGTGTTTGTGTGTTGTACATTCGGGATTCAAATTTCGCACTTCTGGTCTTTTGGCATTTTGGGCTTTCGGTTATACAGTCTCGAGATTTTGAAATTCGGTACTTCAAACTTTCGAGATTATGTAGTGAACCCATATAAATATATATATATATATATATATATATATATATATATATATATATATATATATATATGTATACATATATAAACATACGAAGAGATGTACACATAGCCATTTATATGTTGCACTATACACATGTGTATACAGACATATGCATAAATATACATGTGTATGTAAATGTAGACATATATCAGCCTATTTTATATACATATATATATATATATATATATATATATACATATATATATATATATATATATATATATATATATATATGTGTGTGTGTGTGTGTGTGTGTGTATATATATATATATATATATATATGTATATATATATATATATATATATGTGTGTGTGTGTGTGTGTATATATATATATATATATATATATATATATCCATATTCCTGTCATGTGTAAACCTCACGGTTGTGTATACTCTTCCAGATGTACCTCACCGAATGTATCTGCTATGTGTACATTATGTTAAAACAACGTATGTGATGCACAGTCATATTAATAACAATCATTACACAATTGTGGTAGTAAAGGCAATTGTTCAATACTAATCAATATGTGTATCGACAAATATATTGGAAAAACAACAGCTGTCTTCACAGTGGTCATGTCATAGTGGTTAAGTGTTGTGACTTTTGTGTACAGGGTCCTAGGTTCAGGACCTGCAAGGACTGCTCATTTTGTTGTTGGGCAGAACAAGGGCTGTTGGATACAGAGTGGTTAAGGTGGTTTTGAGCAGCTTTAAGCATGTTTGAATGGGTTTGTGCAAAGCTAAGCAGTGCTAAACTACAAGTAAATGTACAGGCGCTTACACTGTGTAGGCTTCACTCACCAGTGCGCAAATCAGCTTAGATGTTATAGTGCAACAATGTTGATACCTGCTAAGCATGGCTTAGCCCTGCTAACCAGTTCACACTACCCAGTCTGATAACATAGCAGGGTAATGACATCTGTAATAAGTGTATGTAATGCCATGTACAATACAGGCACCTATGTGCTGTCATCACAGTAGCAAGGGGTGTGAGTGTCATGTCTGGGACACAGACGTATATGAGGCCTGTACAGCACTGTTATCTGTGTGACTTTGTTACATATAGGGGTAGTAGCCCAGGGTACATGCTGTCACACTGGCATGTAGTGTATGATGGCAGTACTACTGTTGACAGTGCCTACCCATGCAAGAGTAGATTGCTAAATGTAGTACTGACAATAGCCACACCTGCAAGCATAGCTGGACTCTGAGGCCTCCACATTGTATCCCTGGTGTGTGAGCCATGTCACAGTATATAACCCATACTGGGTAATGATCCGACATGTGGAATGTAACTGTATACTACCCTCTGTACAGCACATGCTAGTGAGGGCTCCTGACATGTCGTTATGACATACATATTCTTGTCAAATATCTATCTGTCAACACATTCATCCTACGGCATAGCTACTTGCCAATCGGATGACTGTCAGTCCCTGTACAGATGTGCAGATGGCAGGTATCCCACTGGGATATGTACAGGCATCCTATACTTGATTGACACTGACATGTTTGCCCAGCTGTGTAAGAACTGGCACTTATTGGAGATACACTGTATGCACCACATGCCACTGGTACCTCCACTACACTACCACAGTCAACTGAATATGCTTGGGTACAGGTCTCCATTACAGACACTAACCATGTGTTATAATGCATGTTGCTTGCATGTCAACTTGATCACCTCAGTGGCCATATGCAGGAGGCACCTGGCGGAATGGCTGGTGCATGTCACTTCCACCCTGAGGGTCACCACAGTAGTGTCTGTCAATGGCTTGCCTGCTGCCACATGGCAGGTGGCAAGATACCACTGTACTCACAACCCCTACACAACCCATTTCACCTTGGACAATAGCTAGGTACACAGCTATGACCACCTGCAGAGATGCAACCCAGTACTGACATGTGTATGTGTGCATGACTGAGAATAGCAGTGTCTGTGTGTTAGCACACCTGTATGTGGGAATTTCATGAGAGCCTTCACAACCACCACAACACCCATTTCCATAGCCAGTTGTGGCTGCTGCTGTATGGGATATTGTTAAGCTCCTCTCCATACTGGCTACATGAGCCTTGAAGTACCATCACAACAGTGTTGTACAAATGGGTTGACAGGCATGGGATACCCATTGTGTTCTGGCAAGTGTGGGTATGTGTGCATGTCCGTTTATCTGTAGGGTATAGCATTTTGAGTCCACATACACCTATTACAATACCCATTGCTACACGGTAGTACAGATAGTGTTGCTGCTGCCCATCGGTGAGGCATGACAATGCAACACCCTGCTGTGCATGTGGCATGTGCATCAGATGCATATCCCTGTAGTACCACTGTTGGGATCTACAATGGGTTGTATCGGAGTCATGGCCAATGTGTGATGGTGGGTATATCAGAGTGTCATCGTGGGTGTCAGGGAGTACAATATCCACTTGGGGATGTGGCTGCTGTGTACACCGTCATTACACCAAGGTACACCCAGTACATGTCCCATGTACCACGTTATGGTTACCACTGTCACCATCAATCATACAGGTAACTGATACCACATTCCAGGCCAGTTATGCATGTGCTGTGTGCAGCCTACCTGTAACACATTGGACACACGGTCAAGTTAGTAAGCAGCGATAGGCCCTGATCTCCTGAATGTGTGTCTTCCTGTTATCTGTCTGTTAATGTGTATTATGAAGGTATGTCACACTATGTATTGTCCATATACACCCATTACTTCTCCCATTAGCATACTGTACATGTCTGGGGATGTTCTGCATGTCACATGTAACCTGGGACACACCAAACCCTAAACACTGTGTGGTGTGTGCAATGTAAGCCACACACGTCAGTATCTCTACATACCTAGGTAGGGGTCTAATCCCAGTGTTGCCAAGTAACAGTGTGCGTGTATGTGGATGGGTCTACATCAAGTTGCAGGGTATACATGCCCCAGCGAGTCACCTGTCCATGTGGCACAGGCAATAACTGTTATATTAACCTGTGACATATGTTCAACTGCACCCCAGATATGTCACAGCCATGGTGTCTCCACAGTGCCATACTCCACTGTGGAATATGACTGCAGACCATTCTCGTACTGACACATGTACACCTACAACACAAATGGATAATATTATAGAGACCACAATCAACCAGTGTTACTAACAGTTATAATGCATCATTGCTGGATGTCTGCACTACCTGACATATATGCATTATACATTACTCCTTACAACATATTACACTGCAGTACTGTGGTGCACTTTTGTACAGTCACCATGTGCATCAGAACCATATTAGCCTGTCCCTGCATTGATGGTATGGATGACAAGGATGTGGCACAGGTATAACCATATGCACAGGGTGTGTTCTTGGTTTGCCAAAGGCCGAGTGTGGACCATACATTTGACACCATGTGTGTGGGTGAGGGGTGTATTGAGGTGAGCTGGGCATGGTGATGTGCTGTGTATAGGTATGGGGTTGCCCAATTGTTCATAGGTTCATAGGTTGGTACTAGGCTATCGGCCCTAGGGCCTATACAAGCCTAGTCATAACAATTCCCTGGCTATTTCTTCCCACACTATTTACTTCCATCGACCCCTGTCTAGCAGGGTGACTGACGTGATCCCTAGGGTGAATTTCCTTTTGTATAGTGTGTGGGTATTCATGCACACAGTTGTGCCATGTGGCTGCCCTACACAGGTGTTTCTGGACAGCTGCAGACCATACCCAGCAGGGTGTGCGGTTGACTGACTCTGGCCACGGACACTTGGACTGTGCCTGCCAGAGGTTCCATGGGCACATCCAGGTAAGGCCTTGATGTGCTACTCTCACCTGATGATGACAAATGTCTGCTGGTACCAGGTCCCTCCTGGGACTGGCCAGGACCATGTGCTTGTGGCCTGCTGTGGTGTGGTGTGGACAGCACCCCGCACACTGCCAAGGCTGGTTCTGCCATTACGGGAGCCCCTTGGTGTCCTAGCATGCCAACGTTAACTGCCAGCTGTTGGTGTTGCTGGTCTATGTCCACGCGGCCATCGCCGCACCCCCACTACATTTTCAAGCACGGACAGACCATGGTCAATGAGAGCCATCATCTCACCAGACCATCTATCCATGAACTCAGTTAACAGACGGTTGGCACCAGCCAGTTCACGGGTGTTGTCACTTGCAGATGTGAGAGCAGCCCTCTGCAGCATCAGGCCCTGTCTGTCGTAACATTCTATACATGCTTGCACCTCCATGACATCCTGAAATATGTGCCTGCTGGTACCAGCTATGTCACCTCTGCCAGGGGCATGATGTCCAGTGGCCCTACCACAAGCACCCTGGAACATCTGCCTATGTGGTGCCCTGCCGGACATTCGGCTATGCTTGCTATGACCAGACACAGTAGGCATGGTTACCACACTTTCCTGTGCACAGCCACCAAACGCCAGCTGGTGATGGGGTATGTATAGGCACTGAAACTGTGTGCGGGGTTGGAGTGGTTAAAAGGGGGATGTCAACCGATGGCGCTGTTTCGGCCTCTGACAACCCCACATGTGCCTTGACAGTACTATCATCATCTTCGGTGTCTGTATGGACACCAACATCAGACTACATGCAGGAGGGACCCTGACCCTTCTCTCTACCTGTTGGGGAAAACAATAAATGCACTTTAAAACTTGTACAGTATTGCCTAACAGTATATATACACACACACACACACACACACACACACACACACACACACACACACACACACACACACACAAACACACTCACCACCGTAATACCTACCTGTCCATGACTTTACAGACAGTCCTACATATATGTCCATGTGTACCCCATCCTGCATCACACTTGGTAACATACACACATTGATACCACTCATTAACATATCAGTCCTCTAAATGCCTACACAAGTGATCACAACACAAGACCTGTTACTACATTACCTGCCTGACCTGTGTGTAGTGGTTTTAGATGGCCTCAATGCTGTCATTCAGTGTTCACCCTGTGTATGCCCAGACATCATGAGCATGGCCACTATATGTGTGGGCTATTATGTTCAGTCCATAAGAACATGCACTTGTGTGTCATGTGTATGTAATACTCAGTACATTCCAGATATGGTGCTCAATCAAGCTATCATGTGACAACTTTAATATATAGATACACTCCCTGGTGTTGAGTAGTACTTCCCCAATGCATCTTTAGTGCTGCATACGTGGGTTGTAGGTGACCTCTCTGCTGAATGCGATATTAAGGGTGTACCTGGTGTCTACCTTCCCTCTCAATGCCTGTTCCATGCTACAGACCATAATATACTAACAGCTATCCTGTGATTACATACATGACAAGTATTCCTCGTGTGTATTGTGGCAGTCCATGTCCATGTATTGCATGATCCCAAAGGGAGCTACTGCTGTATGAACACCCCACAATCACACATGTGCATACATGGCCAGCCAGACACACACACACACACACACACACACACACACACACACACACACACACACACACACACACAGGTGATATTGCACAATGATAGTACACACAGTCCACTTATTACCCATCTGTCAACATGCATAACATATGGTACCCAACAGAATGCAGTGCAACTATAGTCAATCCATACTAGCAACAGTATACATGTGTGTGATGCATGTGCTGTGTCAGTAGGTGATGCTTCCTCCTTACCACCACCACTGCACTGCTGTACACAGTATGTGCACCTGTTGTGCCTGTTCTGCCCACTGTCTGTGCACTACTCACAGGTGTACAGCAGGTTGCTGAATGTGTACTAGTGTGTCGTATATGTTGTCGGTTACTTAACAGCCACTAGCCCCTATGTTTCCAGCAACACATACTGATGATGATATGTGGACAGATGTCATTTGTCTGATTTACAGCTCTTAACATCAGCGGACCATGTATGACCAATCCAATACTCTTACACTGACAACCATCAGAGCATACCATGGCTATTGAGGGTGTACACAGCCTTATTGATATGATGCACACATCCTTGATCTGCCATGGGACCACATCACCACATATCTTAACAGTACATGAGCCCGATATGTGACATATGTCCTGTACTTTCACATGCAGTGTCTATGGAATGTGTTAGGTGCACGGATGCTGACCTCAATGGATACACACAGTGAGGGTATATGTGTGCACACCATTATCATGATGGTTTGTTGCATCTCTTGTTGTGTGTACTACAGCAGTCACTACTCCTGGCAGGGGTATGACAGCATTGGCCATCTGCATTTGCCAGTGTATGTTCAGTCTGCTCTACACATGTCCTCCTAATTTGCATGATTGCAAGGTCTACTCATGTGCACATCATTTGGTGTTCACACACTGCCGTCATTATTGCTGTGGGGGTAGGGTTATGTTTGCCACAGGTCCTGAACCTAACTATGTGCAGATACAACCATTCTTAGCATCCTTAGGATCCCTGCTGCAGTGCACTGGTGTGCCATTCTGACACCCTCCTCCTTCAGCCTTTTTGCAGATGCATGGCAATTAAGCCCTACACATGTGTGTCACCTTGCAGTGTCCCATACACTGAACACCACATGTTACAGCCTAGTCCCAGCTGATAATGTGGACCACTGTAATGCCTTATGCCATAGTGTATCTCTGCAGCAGTTGCCATTGTCCTACAGGTATATACACTGGTGTTGCACTGTATATGGGTGATGTTCCATACATGTCCCTACTGTAGGCTATGTCTTCCACCATTATCTTACTCCCTGTGGACACATTCTGCAATGACAGGATGTTAGTTATCATGCAGGTGTCTGACATACCCTTCCAATATCCCATCATGGACACACCTGTGATGCTGTGCATTTTACAGCAACAATACATGCACATGTACAGCATGCATTCTGGGTAGGTGTGCTAGATGTGTGTATGGAATATACCATCTCCATTATATGCCCGGTGTATTGGCAAGCATCTACATAAACCATACTCACCAGCTACAGGCTGCTGCCCTGGTGGTATCCCGGAGGGACCTACATAATAGGATGAGAGATGCAAAGTCAGTTGCCACACCTGTGGCATGGCTACAGGGTGGGTGCAGTATTACAATACATTAACAGTAAATGTTCACAATACTACCACATATAGACATCTGTTTAACACTACTATGCAGCAACAAAATATATCTATGACATGTCAGATATGCATGATCTACCTCTACCGATGCTGATGTATACGCAACAGTGGTGTACTGATGTACTCTGTGGCCTTACCTGCATGCTCCTTGGGTGGTGTGTGGGTGGCACCCACCTCCACAAAGGTGTCTGGCGGTTGGTGGCTGGCTGGATGAGCAGGTGCCATGAGGCTGGCCAGGAGCTCCTCCACATGTGTAAGAGAGGATGGATTGCATGCCCCCCCATGGGGAGATGATCCCCCCGGACTGCAGTAGCATGCTGATGTGAACTGCGAAGCAGGTCAGAACAATGATGCCATAGCTGCTTATAACTGTGGTTGTGCAGTCCGACATCATTGGCCCTTTGGACTAGGTCGTTCCACAGGGCGGTCCACTCCTGCTGATGATGGGCGGCCCAGCCAAACAAGACCACATAGCACTGTATTAGTTTATTCAGCAGGATTTCATTTTCAGCTGCTGTGTAGGCTGGCAGCCTTGCATGGGATATTGTGCCTGAAAGACATAAAGATGGACACAGGTGTGAGCAAGTCATGCAGCAATGTTACCACAGTTCTTAATACACATCACTGTCACCCCCCCCACCATATCAGCGACAACAAACTGTACACACAACTCAAATAGGTTTGGCTACAGCATACCTACCAGTGGGGCAGATATTGTTCTGTACCACGCTTTGTGCAATGTGTTTGTAGCCATGTTCCCTGTGTGGACACTATCATTGCTGGCCTGTAACGGGCTATTCACCTGCATGCCATTGACAGGGCCACAATGGTTCCATATATGCCTGTGTCATGCTTGCTATGTGTTTGTTGCACATTTCACATTCTGTGTTATCGCGGTTATCTATGCAAGCTGTTGGACATGTTCTGGGGCTGTGTAGACTATTATTGTCGACATATGTTCTATAACAGTGACACGATAAGTTGTATATGTACTATTGGCCAGCAGAACCACCTCTCCAAACTCATCTGACCATGGCCACATCACATGTGTGACCCATCCTTGGGCCTCCTCATGTACTGGTCCAGCAATACCGTCAGGTGGAACCAACCCAGAGGATATTGTCCCCCCACTGGGGGCACACACAGACATGTTCCTGCCCCCTGAGGACAGGTCCAGGGTCTGTTCCATAACGGGCTCCACAGTTACATGTGGGATGTGCTACATCACCTTGAGGCACCCAGTACACATTCACAGGGCCCACATGCTCCTCCTGCTCAGCCCCCAGGCCAGGCACCATCAGGACGTGGACTACTGTTGTGAGTAGCAGTGGGTGGGAGGCTTGTTCCCATTGTGTCCATATTGGCGGCCATGGGGTGTCCACATCACAGACCACTTACATGTGTCACATACCACCCCTGTAGGCTTTCCACTGTATCTACCAAACCTGATCACCTCCACAACTATACCTGCCATACTTCCCAATATTACCATTCCATACTTCACAGACAAGGGCAATGTGGTCCCAGCAAGGGGTTCACATGTGACATACCTGTCCATATTGCACACACTGACAGCTGCAGATATCTGTGTGCATTGCTATGTGTGCTGTTTCCTCACACATAGCATGCAGCACTGTGGTGGTAATATAGGTGACATGTATTTACATACATATATGTTTGTGTGTGTTTGTATATATGTAGACGTGCATATAGGTATATATCTATATATGTGTAGATATATGTGATGTATATATGTGCTCATATATATGTCTACATATGGGTATCTGTATATCTGTGAACATACCTGTATATATATATATAATATATATATATATATATATATATATATATATATATATATATATATATATATATATATATATATATATATATATATATATACACACACACATATGCATGCCTATATGTGGGGTACATTCAGACATAGGTCCACAATCTCAAAACACCTTCCTGCACAGCTGCATTGTTCTACCTTGGTACAACACAGACAGATGCCGCATAGAGACACAGCCTGACATTAGGGGTTATATGTAGGGCCAGATTGCAGGTAACCCTGTTACACACCTATGGCATTCCTGCATGCTACACTACAGTTTACCTGAATATCCTGCAAGAGGTGGACTGTGGAACCCACGTGCCCATCATTATGGCATTACTTCCACCACCAGCTATTGGCCACATAATATACATACTTCCCTTTACACAACACACACTATCATGGCTTTCATCTTATCAGTCAGTGCTGCTCTGCACGGTTTACGGGTATGGCCCACTACCCACAGGGATGAACTCTATTGTTCTTAGCAATTGTTCAGCTGAACATCATTACAACAACAACACCTGAAAGCACATATACATCATTCCACATCATCTATCCCATTATTATGGACCAAGTACTAGGGTCAGTTATATACATATATACTTCACATACCTGTTCT